>NC_089491.1:110976615-111223647 GCF_036850765.1 Saccopteryx bilineata
TTCCTCTGACAATTGCACAGGTTATGTAGTAATAAGATAATCCCACATATGAGCAACCCACATGTCTACTTCACTATCCTTTTGCGTGACATAAAAAAATAGCTCTTTTCAAAGGATTTAAGGGGAGTGCCAAACAATGTTTAACACCACAGTTAGCAGCTCAGACTGCTCTAAACCCTCTCAGCATACATAAATAAAGCTAGATTTCATTATGGTCTGACAGCATTGTGTAGCCCGAAATGTTTTAGTTTATTTTAATCCCAGACAAAAGCATAGAGGAATCAAACAGGTGCTTATGGAGTAAAAGAATGCATCATAAAATATTATTCTAAGAAATAAACAAAGAAAAAGAATGCCACTGAAGAAAGCAATATCTTCAGTATATTTAACATTTTCTCAAAAAAATATATAAATTGTGTCTAATACATTGCTTTTGCTACATTTTAATTTGAGCCATATTTTCAGCATCAAAAAGCTGACCACAAAATTTAAAAAATGCACACTTTCCAATGATATTTTTTAAACCAATGAGTTCTCTTTGCCCATAATTCTTCTACAGCAAATTATGACTCCTTAGTCACATATTTTCATAGTAAACTTACTAGTTTGCTTCTTGCCAGAATACCTCCAACATACTCAGTAGAGAGAACCCAGAAGATCTCAAACTTCTGGAATTTCTATTCTAAAACAACAAATCCTACGTACCTCAGATTTATTTCCAAGAAAAACTGACCCTCATCACACCTTTGCAGAATAATAGATACAAGTGATAGAAACATTAAAAGTATGAGATCATATTTAACACTTCACTGATAAGTGAAAAACTGTGCAATGGACCTTGGAAATAATGTTGTCTAGGGCCTCAAGTCCTCGTATTTCATAATTAACTATTTGTCCTTTTTCTAAATGCACTACAAAATGTGCTGTCTTCTCTGGACCCTTCCTACAAGTCACCTTTATTCCTCACACAAATTTCTCCTGCTGTATTGTAGGATCTTCTTTAGTAGTTAGAAGAATGGATGACATTTATTGTCCTTCTTCCAACTGCTCCTCATGAACTTCAGATTTGTATTTAAAATCACCATTATTTATCTATATATGAGATAATTCTCAATTCCTATTAACTTTTACTCATAGGTCCTATTTCCCAAACTATTAGTCATGTTCCAGATGTTTCCAGCAAAGAATATTAGAGAAGGATTACTCATGATTACCATATGCTACATTCCTGTTTAAATATCCCTACTTCCAATTTAGTCATCCGAGGAAGGCAGTGAGTGTGATCAGTGGATAGAAGAGGTGCCCCTCAGGAATGGTTTCAACTACACTAAGTTGGGGAGAACTACCATTTTTAAATACTAATAACTATTTGGAATTCAAATGGGAAGGAAAGAAATAAAAAGAATAAAAAAATTACAACATTTAAGGTTTACATTGCCACGAAGCGAGGAGAATAAGTGCAAATGACCTAATTTTAATTGGTTCCTGTGAGTCCTATCATTGTAACTTTTTAAAGAGTGTTTAGCCCAAGAACACATTCCCACATTTCTAATCTAGAATTTTAAAACATTTTAAATCACCCTTTTGGAAACTCTCATTTTTAATGTAAAAAAAAAAAAAAAGTCCTTCATGATCCTCTCTAAACAGAATAAACTCTGAAATTTTCTTTCTAAAAGTGACAGCATTGCAATTATTGTCCTAAATTCACAGGGATGGGGAAAACTGCTCTGAAAGAAGTTATACAATTGTATGTAATGCAACAAAATGACAGATTGGGTGGGGCAACACCCACATGCCCTTCACAATTTCGTTCTTGCTTTATAAATCAAAATCGGAGAGGGGCGTGCCAGTCAGACATGTTCCACGTGGGATCTGAAGATACCGTTATTCTCTTCCTGCTGATAATGCCGCCACCAGAATGGACATTCCGCAACCACCAGTTACATCACTGGCAGCTTAGAGATAATGCAAGGAAAAAGATTCCAACTTTTCAGATCCGCACTACTTCTTTGAGGGTAGCAGCAATGTGTACTTACCTTTTATTTTTCCTGTACAAGAGGCAGGTGTAAAGCAAACAGCATGGCAGATAACAAATTCAGTCAGGATACGCCGTTTCCACAAAACCATTCTTTTCTGGACATCACGATGTTTTCATCTCAAACCAGTTTTGCATTTTCTGAGGTTGGATACCAACCTCCATTGTTATCCTTTTATTTCCACACAGATATAGCATCTAATGAAGGTTGCCCATGGTCTCTGTGACTTGACAGTGCTCTATAGCTGTGGCGAGAACGATGAAGATGGGCAGCAACACAGCCAGGAACACTGAGGCCCTATTACTGTGCCTGCTTAAGTAGCAGCAATAATTCATCCAATTATTTTCTCCCATTTCATTGGCTCTGTTCTATGAGGCTATAGGCAAACTGAAAAATCTACCTTAGCCTTTAAAGTAGACTGATTGGGGTATCCAATTCAGAAGAGGGCTGCTCACTCTCATCCTAAAAAAGCTACCTTCTTTAAAGGAAAGAAAGAATTTTACCAGAAAAATTCATTTCACTATAGTCTTATGAGATGGCTTCAGAAACAATCCTATTCTTAAAAGAAAAAAAAAACTTACAAGATGTAGAGCCAGTAGCCAAGGCCAGGGCTACCATCATAGCAGCCTGGCTCATGCAGGTTCGCATTGGATTCGGACAGTCGGCAAAGAAACAGCGGAGCCAAAAACTGGTGGGCCATAGTCTTTAATTCTAGCTTTGCACCCAGCAGGCAAGTAAAAATACACACTGGGCTCCAAAACCCATAGTCTTTAATTCTAGCTTTGCACCCGGCGGGCAAGTAAAAATACACACTGGGCTCCAAAACCCATTCACATTCAGTGCTCACAAAGCTACTGACTTATCCGAGTTTCCTAGAATCAAAGGTTTCTAGCTCACCAGACTTATTATTCACCTCTGTTCCCCATCTCCTTTCCTTATCCCAGATACAAACTCTACACAAACTGGCATCTCACTCAGCACTCCGCCATCTTGGCTGCTTCTCCTGGCCTCCTCCATGTGGCCTTTCTCTGCTCTCCTCTGCTCTCTCTTCTAATCTCAGGAACCAAGAGCCCAAGCTCCCACTTCGTCCCCATTTTATAGTGTAGCAATCCAAACTCTTAATCCAATATACAAAACAGGGAAGTCTCTAATACAAAGTCACTTCTCTGAGGCATGATTGGATTGTACCGCCCTACATCAAAAAGGGTAGGAAAGGCTTAATCCCAAAACCAAGCCCCAGGCTACAAGAATTCCGCCTGCCTTTAGCCCACCCCAACACACATTAATATCACCTGGGCGAGGGCCTCCTCCTGTTATCTTTAACAAAGTGAGCATAATACATTTTATCTGCCCAACACAAGAGAAATAACAAGAAGACATACAATAATAGAAAATATCTGCTTTGATCAACTGTAGAAAATATCGAGTTCAGTTTCCTTATTCTATAGATGCGAGTACAGTCCCAGAGAAGAAGTGTGACTTGCCCAGAGTCATAGAGGGAACTGCGAGCTAGAAGTGGAAGTCAGTTTTCTTACCAGTTAGACACTCCACTACAGCCATCCCCCCACTGTTCCATGGCTTCACTTTCCATGCTTTCAGTTACCTACAGTCAAACGTGGTCTGAAAATAGTAAATGGAAAGTTTCAGAAATAAGCAATTTGTAAGTTCTAAATTCTGTGAGGTTCTACAAAGCCTGATGAAATCTCTCACACTATCCCTGTAAAGCCAGGAGCCACCATCATGGCCATTCACATGCAGGTTCGCATTTGATTTGGACAGCCGGTAATAAAACAGTAGAGTCAAGAACTGATGGGCCACCAGCTTTAATCCTAGCTTGCACTCAGCGAGCAAGAAATACACATAATGGGAAAAATACTTCCCTTTCCATTCAGGGCTCCCAAAGCCACTGACTTATTCGAGTATCCTAGAATCAAAGGTTTCTAGCTCAACAGACTTATTCACCTCTGTTCCCCATCTCCTTCTCTCTGCACAAACTGGCTTCTCCCTCAGCACTCCACCATCTTGGCTGTTTCTCCTGGCCTCCTCCACGTGGCCTTTCTCTGCTCTCCTCTCTAATGCTAATCTCAGGAACCTAGAGAGCAAGCTCCTGGTCTGCCCCACATTATAGTGAAGAAATCCAAACCTTTAATCCAATATACAAATAAGGAAGTCTCTGATACAAAGTCACTTATCTGAGGCATAATGGGATTCCTCATGAGAGTGCACCACCCACATCATGCAATTAGTCAAGGGTGTGGGGAAAAGCTTAGCCTTAAAACTAAGCCTTAGGCTATAACCACCCTCCTGGCTTACAGCCTATCTCCCACACACAATGCAAACTATAAGCGAGCAAATATATATTATATTTAAAAACTTATTTGACCAATATTCCACCCCTTTTGCTCGCTTCACAATCTAAAGCACAGGTATACCTGCACAAGGAAATTAAGCACATTACACAATTTACAACAACATGACAAATCATACAATTTCAACAATTACAAAGGTACATTTCACCAGTCTCTGAGCGCTTTGCCAAAAGTGCAAAATGTCCTCGGCCTTCTTTCTAGCCATGGGAAAAACTTCCCGGGTCAGGGGAGTGCTTCCAGCAAAGCTGCCCCCCACCCCCATCAGGGTATTTCACATTGTCCAAAATCTGTAAGTCCATCCAACAAATGAGCTAGTGCCCACTCCGGTTGTAGTCCAGGAAATCAGTCCACGCACATGGGGCATCAGCCAACCTGGCAGGTCTTACACTGTCCCAAAGAGGAGCACGTGGCAATGGCAGTCAGCATTTCCATCTCTGTTCCAGAGAGCATGATGGCATCCACCCCGTGTCTCAAAATCGCAGACCTACCAGGGGCGTAGTAAGAACTCCTTGCTGCTGGGTTCTCATCTTCTGGAGACTGCAGATCGCAAATCCAGCCCAATTCTCCTCATCCTCCAAAGAGAAACTGATATATCAGCTCCTGCTGCTGGCCTTGCAGCCCCGGGCCCAGCCTCAGTCCCAGCCTCCCGCTGCTGCTGGCTCTCCACAAAGTCCAGGGCAATTTCCAACTCATGAACTTGTGATTCCTCCTCCAGTGGCTGCTCCATTTCCAGGTGAATCTCACAAACCTGGTCGGCCTCCTTCTCCGGTGCTTGCTCCAGCTCCAGCTCCAGGGTTGGTATCTCTTTCTCCCACGTTTGCTCCAGCTCCTTCCACTGCTCGGTTTGCAGGTCCCAGGCAGGCTCTTCCACAGAGCTCTCGGTTTCCTCACACATGGCTGTAAAAGTGAGTCAGCCTACCATCCCCAAAAGGACAGCCATGGAAAACCATAAGAGCAGCCAGTCCTCTACTCCACTGCTCAAAGATGTTGGTGACTCCATACCAAATTCTGAATCCTGCCACAGACTACGCCAAATGTAAAGCCAGGAGCCACCATCATGGCCATTCACATGCAGGTTCATATTTGATTTGGACAGCTGGTAATGAAACAGTAGAGCCAAAAACTGGTGGGCCATCAGCTTTAATCCTAGCTTGCACCCAGCAGGCAAGAAATACACACAATGGGAAAACACAGGGGTCCCCAAACTTTTTACACAGGGGGCCAGTTCACCGTCCCTCAGACCGTTAGAGGGCCAGACTACAAAAAAAACTATGAACAAATCCCTATGCACACTGCACATATCTTATTTTAAAGTAAAAAAAAAAACAAAACACACAACGGGAAGAAATACAATATTTAAAATAACAAACAAGTAAATTTAAATCAACAAACTGACCAGTATTTCAATGGGAACTATGCTCCTCCACTGACCACCTATGAAAGAGGTGCCCCTTCCAGAAGTGCGGCGAGGGCCAGATAAATGGCCTCAGGGGGCCGCATGTGGCCCGCGGGCCGTAGTTTGGGGACCCCTGGAAAAACACTTCCCTTTCCATTCATGGCTCCCAAAGCCACTGACTTATCTGAGCTTCCTAGAATCAAAGGCTTCTAGCTCACCAGACTTATTCACCTCTGTTCCCCATCTTCTCTCTGCACAAACTCTGCACAAACTAGCTTCTCCCTCAGCACTCCACCATCTTGGCTGTTTCTCCTGGCCTCCTCCAGTGGCCTTCCTCTGCTTTCCTCTCGAATGCTATTCTCAGAAACCTAGAGCACAAGCTCCTGGTCTACCACACTTTATAGTGTAGAAATCCAAATCTTTAATCCAATATACAAATAAGAAAGTCTCTGATACAAAGTCACTTATCTGAGGCATAATGGGATTCCTCCTGAGAGTGCACCACCCCACATGATGCCATTAGTCAAGGATGTGGGGAAAAGCTTAGCCTTAAAACTAAGCCTTAGGCTATAACCACCCTACTGGTTTACAGCCTGTCCCCCAGACCCAATGCAAACTATAAGCGAGCAAATATATATAATATTTAAAAACTTATTTGACCAACAATCCCCATCTGTTTGTCCCATGTGGTACTTGAATCATACTTTTGTTCAGTGTATCCATGCTATGTACACTCCCCAACCGCCAGTCACTTACCAGCCTTCCGGGTTAACAGAGCCGCTGCAGTGGTATCACAGTGCATTTGTATAAGGCCAGGAGCCGCCATCATGGTCATTCACATGCAGGTTCTCATTGGATTCGGGCAGACAGTGAAGAAATGGTGGAGTCACAGGATGGTGGGCCATCCTGTTTATTCGTGTCTCACCAAGACAGGCAAACCACAAGAGAAGACAAGGGAAAAGCAGAAAACCAGCTTTTCCCATGAAGGGCAAGGGATCAGGGAGGGCCCTGCAATGGTGATAGCAGGAACCGGGAGAGCAAGCTCCTGGTCTGCCCCACTTTATAGTGTAGAAACCAAAAACCCTTAATTCAATATACGCACAATGAAGTCTCTGATACAAAGTCACTTATCTGAGGCATAATTGGATTCCTCATGAAAGTGTACCACCCACATCATGCAATCAGTCAAGGGTGTAGGGAAAAGCTTAGTCTTAAAACTGCCTTAGGCTATAATGACCTGGTCTGCTTACAGCCTGTCCCCCACACCTAATACAAACTATAAGCAAGCAAACATATATATCATATTTAAAAACTTATTTGACCAACAATTTTTAAAAATAAACCTATTTTACTTAATAATGCCACATTCACATAACTTTTATTATAGCATATTGTTATAATTGTTCTGTTTTATTATTAGTTGACCTCACTCTCATGATTTATAAATTAAACATCACCATAGGTATGTATGTATAGGAAAAAAAAAACATGGTCTACATATATTGCTCACAAAAATTAGGGAATACTTCAAAATAAATATGGAGCAACAAAATATCCCCTAATTTTTGTGAGCAGTGTAGTTTGGTACTATCTGCTGTTTCCAGCATCTATTGGGGGTTGTAAAGCCAGTAGCCATGGTCACCATCACAGCTGCCTGGCCCATGCAGGTTCACATTGGATTCGGACAGTCAGTAAAGAAACAACTGAGCCAAAAACTGGTGGGCCATCATCTTTAATCCTAGCTTGTACCCGGTGGGCAAGTAAAAACACACACTGGGCTCCAAAACCCACTCATTCAGTGCTCACAAAGCTACTGACTTATCCAAGTTTCCTAGAATCAAAGGTTTCTAGTCACCAGACTTATTCACCTCTGTTCCCTATCTCTTTCCTTCTCCCTGCACAAACTCTGCATAAACTGGCTTCTCCTCTAGCATTCCGCCATTTTGGCTGCTTCTCCTGGCCTCCTCTATGTGGCGTCTCTCTGCTCTCCTCTCTAATGCTAATCCCAGGAACCAAGAGAGAGCAAGCTCCTGGTCTGCCCCCATTTTATAGAGTAGAAATCAAAACCTTTAATCCAATATACAAACAAGGAAGTCTCCGATACAAAGTCACTTATCTGAGGCATAATGGGATTCCTCATGAGAATGCACCACCCTACATCAAAAAGGGTGGGAAAGGCTTAGTCCTAAAACCAAGCCCCAGACTACAAGGATCCTGCCTGCCCACAGCCCACCCCCAACACACATTCATATAATCATGCCTATCCCAAGAAGATGGGCAACTAATCAAATGGGCGACAGGCTTCCATGTGGGCAGTGCCATCTTCAACAAAGTGAGCATAATATATTTTATCTGCCCAACAAATCCTAAAGAAAAAACCCAAGAACCACCTTACCTCTATGTTGGTCAAATAAGTCTGTAAATATGATGTATATGTTTGCTTGATTATAGTTTGCATTGGGGGCTGGGCAACGCCAGATATAGTGGTCTGTGAGGTTGCAGGTTGTCTTCCTGATTGGAAGGGGTCATTGTCTTGCTAATGTTTACTGGAAGAGAGATTCTGCCCCACCACTGAGAGGTGCAGGAGATTTCTTTTCTCTCTCCTCCCTGATCCCTTGCCTTCCATGGGCAAAAAACCCACTTTTCCCTTGGCTTTTCTTGTGGCTTGCCTGTCTTGGTGAGACACCAATAAGCAGACTGGCCCACCATCCTCCAATTCCACTGTTTCTTTACTGTCTGCCCAAATTCAATAAAAACCTGCATGTGAATGGCCACAATGGTGGCAGTGGCCCCTGGCCTTACACTCTAGGTAATATAACTTGAACCCAGAATCAATCTTCCAAAATTTCTTACATAGGGCAAGGTGTTTCAAGACTCTATCCAGAACAGTAAAAAAGCATTCTAGGCTACTCCCCCACAAAGGTACCATTTTCTGCTTCTCCTGCCTTCAGTAACTTCTGCAGCTGACCCCATGTGAGGAGATATCTGGAGCAATGGGCCCTCACATGCCATTTGTATTCCAAGCCTGTGGGTCTCTGGTACTGTGTACTCACTCCATTCTAATCACCACGTTTTTGCAAACTGAAAAAGGCAAACTATAATTTGAAAATGGTTGCTACTGTGTTTGTTTGATTGTTTGTTTCCTTTTTTATAGCCCCAGCACATAGTAGCAAAATAACTCGCCTATTGTGGACACTTAATAAAGGCTTGTTGAAGAATTATGCTTTTTAACCGTATGTTCTAATGTGATTGCCCTATTTTGACTGCATCTGTACTGGTTCTGTTGACAAGTTCCAAAGATAATTTCATGTTGTGGAGACAATGACTACTCAGAGACCACATGGCATGCACTGAGGGACCTAGAGAAGACGGCCTCACAATCCCCTGTACAGGTTTCATGAGACCACCCTGACCCCCAGTCCTTATAGGTACTTACGGATACACACAAATGGAAGCAGAGAAGAGAATGAGGAAGTCAGGAGGGGGAATTTCTTTAAAGCAGATTAAAGAGCAGGCAAAGTAGCTCAAATGTTCCCACCTACTGATTAACCAGAATTGCTAATTCTACCCCTATTTTCCTGCATACAGCACAGTACTGCTTTTAGTATTTTTGTCCATGGAGCCACTGTGGCCTTTGCCTCAGGGCACTGAACCCTGTCCCTGTTCTAAGTTCCTACTCAGGGCCTCCACATCTTCCCCTTTTTTATTTGAGCTGTATAATAGGGGTTCAAATCTTCAGTAGGTTCAGAAGGACATTTTTCTAAAAGTGTTGGTTGCAGTGAAAGGTGGAGGGCAAGCCTAGAGAGAAACAGGTTTTCAGGGGTCACAGGCATGTCTGTATTTTTCAAAACTTCTTCAGCATGCCTGGTTAATTAAACCCTTGGTTGGTAAACTGTGGCTCATGAGCCACATGCAGCTCTTTGGACCCTTGAGTGTGGCTCTCCCACAAAATACCATGTGCGGGTGCTACCTTGATAAGGAATGTACCTACCTATATAGTTTAAGATTAAAAATTTGGCTCTCAAAATAAATTTCAATCGTTGTACTGTTGATATTTTGCTCTGTTAACTAATGAGTTTGCCAACCACTGGGTTAGACACTTCAAAGCACCCTAAGGGATGTCAGGCTCACCCTGAGTGCTTGGGAGTGAGCTAACTGTCCTCCTCCTTTTTGGGTTCATTCCCGGAGGTGGATTCACTATCAGTTTCTGGATCTCCGGAACTGGGCTGCTTCCTAGGGGCTGATGCCAACCCATGATAAGGCTTCACCTTCCTCAATGGTATCCAAAGAGGACTTGTTGATAACAAAATTGCAACATATCCTGGTAAAACACAAGAGGTATAGGCCGTTGCTTGGCTGCTACAAAATGCCTGTCAGCTACAGTACATCCAGAGGAGAAAATGTTTTAAAAATTAAGAGTAAAAAGACCCATATACAATTGTTCTTGTGGAGTGAGTCTCTCCTCCTGACTCCCCCTTTTTTTTTGTTTCTGCAGTTGGTGCTGAGAAGGCCATTGGCATTTTCTGTAATATCTGAAAATTGGGGCACATTCTTCAAGCTCCTGATGCCCTCAAGAATGTCCAAAAGTTCTTTGCTATTTTCCTTTCAAAAATACCTCCAGGCCCTGGCCGGCTGGATCAGCAGTAGAGCATCAGCCCAGCATGTGGAAGTCCTGGGTTCAATTCTCAACCAGGGCACATAGGAGAAGTGATCCGCTGCTTCTCTACCCTTCTCTCTCTTTCTCTCTGTCCCTCTCTTTCCATCCCACAGCGAAGGCTCCATGAAGCAAAGTTGGCCCAGGCACTGAGGATGGCTCCATGGCCTCCACCTCAGGTGCTAGAATGGTTCCAGTTGTAGTGGAACAATGACCGAGATGGGCTGAGCATCGCCCCCTGGTGGCATGTTGGGTGGATCCTGGTCGGGCGCATGTGGGAGTTTGTCTGCTTCCCCCTGCTTCTCACTTCAGAAAAATTACAAAAAAAAAAAAAAAAGTACCTCCATAACTTATACCTTTTATCATTAAAACCATACAATTTCTTTTCAATTAATCAGAAGTCTCCATTTCCAAAAACCTTAACTTACAGAGAGGGCTAAGTAATTAGAAATTTTAGATTGGTACTTTTATGAATATATTTCATGATCTTAAGAAACAGGTTCTTTCAATGGCAATCAGACTTGTATTTTCAAAGGAGACAACAGAGATAGCAGGAACCTGTTGTAAACCCAGGCAAAACAAACATATTTCCTGTTAAGAACTTTAAAAGACATTAATTAAATTAAGCTAGTAGTAATATCAAATGCTTTTGTAGATCACCTGACTAAATTAAAAAAAAATTTGAAATAGTTTTATATTCCACAGTATTATTAATAATTGCAGAGAAGGCAAGACTCTTTGTTTTTGGCAGCTTTTAGGTTGACTGAAGAGAAGAGAGAGGATGAGCTATGTAAGGCCAGTAGCCACGGCCATCATCACAGCCGCCTGGCCAGTGCAGGTTCGCATTTGATTCAGAGAGACGGTAATGAAACAATGGAGCCAAGAACTGGTGGGTCATTACCTTTAATCCTAGCTCGCAGCTGGCAGGCGAGAAATACACACAGTGGGAAAACACTTCCATTTCCATTCAGAGCTCCCAAAGCCATCCAAGTATTTCTAGAATCAAAAGGTTTCTACCTCATCAGCCTTATTCACCTCTGTTCCCCATCTCCTTCTCTCTGCACAAACTGGCTTCTCCTTCAGCACTCCGCCATTTTGGCTGCTTCTCCTCTGCAATGCTAATTTCAGGAACTGAGAGAGAGAACCCCTGGTCTCCCTTATTTCATAATGTAGAAATTAAAGCTTTTAAACCAGTGTAAAGCCAGTTGCCATGGCTGCCACTATCAAAGCAGCCCAGCCCATTCAGGTTCGCATTGGATTCGGACAGTCGGTAAAGAAACAACGGAGCCAAAAACTGATGGGCCATCTTCTTTAATTCTAGCTTGCACCCGGCGGGCAAGTAAAAAAACACACACTGGGCTCCAAAATCCACTCATTCAGTGCTCAAAAAGCTACTGACTTATCCAAATTTCCTAGAATCAAAGGTTTCTAGCTCACCAGACTTTCACCTCTGTTCCCCATCTCCTTCCTTCTCTCTGCACAAACTCTGCACAAACTGGCTTCTCACTCAACACTCCACCATCTTGGCTGCTTCTCCTGGCCTCCTCCACGTGGCTATTCTCTGCTCTCTGCTCTCTGCTCTCTAATGCTAATCTCAGGAACCAAGAGAGCAAGCTCCCGTTCTGCCCCTATTTTATAGTGTAGAAATCCAAACCTTTAATCCAATATACAAAATAGGGAAGTCTCTAATACAAAGTCACTTATCTCAGGCATGATGGGATTGTACCACCCCACATCAAGAAGGGTGGGAAAGGCTTAATCCCAAAACCAAGCTGCAGGCTACAAGGATTCTGCCTGCCCACAGCCCACAGAGACACACATTAATATCACCTGGGCAACGGCCTCCACGTGGGCAGCGCCATCTTTAACAAAGTGAGCATAATAAATTTTATCCGCCCAACAACCAGTGTACAGATAAGGAAGTCTCTGATACAAAGGAACTTATCTGAGGCATAAACGGAATTCCTCATAAGAGTGAACCACCCCACATCATGCAACAGTCAAGGATGTGGGGAAGAGCTTAGTGTTGAGAAGATCTTAGTATTAAAAGAGTGGGAAAGGCTTAGTCTTAAAACTAAGCCTTAGGCTATAAGGACCTGCCTGCTTACAGCCTGTCCCCCACACACCCGATACAAACTATAAGTGAGCAAACATATCCATCATATTTGCAAACTTATTTGACTCACAAGCTACTGAGCTGCTTTAATTTTAAAAGTACTCTCCTTTTTGTTTCCCTTTACATTGAGGTCATGGTATGACCCCTCTAATTTTTACAGCCTGCACAGGGTCTGGAGAGTTATTAATGCTCCTATTATTCCCGGGTCTCCAGAAGGCTTTCAGATATTTAAATGACCCAGTTTCTCTTTTTTTCTTTCTTTTTTTCTGAGTTTTACTGTCTGAAAAGGGGAGTGAGATCTTTTCCCTGTTGGTCAAATAAGTTTGTAAATATGATATATATATTTGCTCGCTTATAGTTTGCATTGGATGTGGGGGACAGGCTGTAAGCAGGCAGGATCAATATAGCCTAAGGCTTAGTTTTAAGACTAAGCTTTTCCCACCCTAAGTGACTTTGTATCAGAGACATCCTTGTTTGTATATTGGATTAAAGGTTTTGATTTCTACACTATAAAATGGGGCAGACCAGACACTTGCTCTCTCAGTTCCTGAAATTAGCATTAGAGAGGAGAGCAGATAAAGGCCATGTGGAGGAGAAGAGAAGCCATTTGGTGCAGAGATTGTGCAGAGAGAAGATGGGGAACAGAGGTGAATAAGTCTGGTGAGCTAGAAACCTTTGATTCTAGGAAACTCGGATAAGTCAGTAGCTTTGTGAGCACTGAATGAGTGGGTTTTGGAGCCCAGTGTGAGTTTTTACTTGCCTCCCTGGTGCAAGCTAGTATTAAAGCTAATGGCCCAACAGTTCTGGGCTTTGCTGTTTCATTACTGTCTGTCTGAATCTAAAGTGAACCTGCATGGGCCAGGCGGCTGTGATGGTGGCTGTGGCTACTGGCTTTATATTCCTCCATTTGAATTATTAATTTATTTTTTTCCTCAGAGAATCTTTAATATGAACAACATGAAAGCTAATGTATAACATAATAACAAAATTCTAAATAAAGGCAAAGTTCAAACAAAAGGTATTTATAAACAAATCCTCTAAAAAAAGGGAGTGCGACACTCATCTTTAAACCTTATTTCACATTAGCCAGTACTGTAAATCAGTGGTCCCCAACCTTTTTTGGGCCACAGACCAGTTTAATGTCAGAAAATATTTTCACGAACCGGCCTTTAGGGTGGGACAGATAAATGTATCACGTGACCGAGACAAGCATCAAGAGTGAGTCTTAGATGGATGTAACAGTCGGAATCTGGTCATTTTAAAAAAATAAAACATTATTCAGACTTAAATATAAATAAAATGGAAATAATGTAAGTTATTTATTCTTTCTCTGCGGACCGGTACCAAATGGCCCACGGACCGGTACTGATCCGCAGCCCCAGGGTTGGGAACCACTGCTGTAAATGACCTTTACAAGATCTAGGTGTGACAAAGCACAAGTGGTAGAGGCAGAGGATTTCTAGTACACACAGAATAGTAAAAATTTCAGACAGATAGATTAGACAGACTAGAGCTCTCAAACTGAAACTGACCCCCCCTATTTCACAGACCTGAGTACAATTTGACATAAAAACAGGACAATTACAGTACAGAGATACAGGCATGACACAGAAATAAAACCTTATTAAACCTAATAGCAGAGTGCTACCTGACCCTCAACTCTGAAGACAATGAACACAGGGCACAGCAATTAGTATGGCAAGACCTTAGAGAACAAAACAAAGAAACAAGTTTAGGATCAAAAATTGCATTCTATTTAAGTTTAAATAAGTAGTTCTTACATATTACAATTTTAAAACAACAGTGCCCATGACATTTAAATACAGGAATGCAATTATTTTATTTAGTTCAATATTAAAGCTGGCATTTCCAATTTTTGCATGCAAGAACTTAATTTAAGCCTCAAAAGAGCCACATCTTGGCAATCCTAAACTAATAACCTAGTTATAGTATTAAGTCCAGTTTTAACTTGGCCTGGTAATTTGCATAAACACCAACTGACCACATTGGCTTTTTACAATCTTCTTTGCTGGAACTTTATATGGAATTTTCAGATTGGGCTTTAATTAGCCTCTCAGGGCACACACAAAAGTGAAGCTATACAGTTGCTTGCAATATTTCTGAAAATGTCCTTCTCTGCCACAGTTACAAGTTTGTGGCCTCAATATGGCAGCAAGTACCTGGGCTCAATGTAATCTCATACCTACATTTTGATATGCTCTAATCATTTCTGCTATATCAGGGTGCTTCCCCCTAAGAGAAGCCAATATCTTTTGGCAATCAGCATTTGTGGTCTCATAAGCCAATTGTAGGGTCAGCACCTTTGCTGCTTGTTCTACCTGTTGTGAGATGGCAGTTCACAGGCACTTAATGAAATCAATATAGGGTTCATTAGGTCTCTGATGGATGCCTGCAAAAGAGCCCATAGGGGCTTTGGTGTCCGGAATCCAAACCCATGCCTTAAAATCCACCATAAAACCTGAGAAATGGCAGTGCGGTTCATGTGGGTCTGAGCCTGCAGAGTAACATAAACACAGGCTCCTATGAGTATGTCAACACCAATTGGAACTCCTGCATTCAGATTCTCTACAGCTTGTATCTGAGCTATGTCCTGGTATTCCTGTAGCCAGACACTATCTAGAGCAGTGGTGGTTACAGCTTTCACTAACCCTCTCCAGTCCTGAGGGTACATTTCATATTCTGTACCCATTACCTCAATCATTCCCTTGGTAAATATGCTTTGTACTCCATTTTTGTTAATACTTTTCCTGAATTCCTTAAAGACCAGGTAAGGGAAACTCTCATTTCTAATAGGCTACCCTGGCGTTGTTATTATGGGGAAAGACTGAACACATTCTCTATCTTCGTCTAAGTCTTTCCTTAGACACTTCTCAAACTTACTTTCTCATATGGAGGTTGCCGGTGAGGCTGGGGCTCATCAGGAGGGGAAACCTGGTGGTTTCTTACCCTAATCAGTATAAAGTCAATCTACAATGATTCCATGTGTGGGTCAAAAAAGTTTGCAAATATGATGTATATGTTTGCTCACTTATAGTTTGCATTGGGTGTGGGGGACAGGCTATAAGCAGGCAAAGTCATTATACCCTAAGGCTTAGTTTTAAGACTAAGTCTTTCCCATCCTTTTAATACTAAGATCTTCTCAACACTAAGCTTTCCCCCACACCCTTAACTGTTGCATGATGTGGGGTGGTACACTCTTATGAGGAATTCCATTTATGCCTCAGATAAGTGGCTTTGTATCAGAGACTTCCTTATTTGTATACTGGGTTAAAGGCTTTAATTTCTACACTATAAAATAAGGGAGACCAGGGGCTCTCTCTCTCTAGGTTCCTGAAATTAGCATTTCAGAAGAGAAGCAGCCATAATGGTGGAGTGCTGAAGGAGAAGCCAGTTTGTGCAGAGAAGGAGATGGGGAACAGAGGTGAATAAGGCTGGTGAGGTAAAAACCTTTGCTTCTAGGAATACTCGGATAAGTCAGTGGCTTGGGTGCACTAAATGGAAATGGAAATGTTTTCCCACTGTGTGTATTTCTTTACTGCCGGGTGTGAGCTAGGATTAAAGGTAATGGCCCACCAGTTCTTGGCTCTGTTGTTTCATTACCATCTGTTCAAATCAAATGCAAACCTGCATGGGCCAGGCGGCTGTGATGGTGGCCGTGGCTACTGGCTTTACACCATGTTGTTAGATGTTGTACAATCACTAGCACTAATGAGTTGCAGAGCCAGTGCCCCATTTGCTCCCAGTCTTCAATGTCTAGGGTCCCTTCTTTTGGATACCAAGGATACTGCTGACAGACTACAATAAGCAGCTTTGTGAGTTGCATATCAGTGACCCTACACCCTGTATGGTGAAGGAGGCCATGAAGCTGGAGCTTATGGTTGCACTAGTCCAAGATCAGGGAATTCTCTATGGTGGTCAAGTAAAAGGGAGGGGGGAAAAGGGGAGTCCCCTTGTCTGAAACCTATTTCACCTCACCACAAATGTCCACAGGCTATCATTCCTCCATCATCTGTGTCCCACTTAGTGGGATGTTGTTGGGCAGATAAAATATATTTTGCTCACTTTGTTAAAGATGGTGCTGCCCACATGGAAGCCCATTGCCCAGGTGATATTAATGTGTGTTGGGGGCAGGCTGTGGGCAGATAGGACCCTGTAGCCAGGGGCTTGGTTTTGGGAATAAGCCTTTCCCACCCTTTTTGATGTAGGGTGGTGTATTCTCATGAGGAATCCCATTATGCCTCAGATAAGTGACTTTGTATCAGAGACTTTCTTGTTTGTATATTGGATTAAAGGTTTTGATTTCTATACTATAAAATGGAAGCAGACCAGGAGCTTGCTCTTCTTGGTTCCTAGGATTAGCATTAGAGAGGAGAGCAAAGAGAGGCCACATGGAGGAGGCCAAGAGAAGCAGCCAAAATGGCAGAATGCTAAAGGAGAAGCCAGTTTGTGCAGAGAGAAGGAGATGGGGAACAGAGGTGAACAAGTCTGGTGAGCTAGAAACCTTTGATTCTAGGAAACTCGGATAAGTCAGTAGCTTTGTGAGCACTGAATGTGATTGACTTTGTATCAGAGACTTCCTTGTTTGTATATTGGATTAAAGGTTTTGATTTCTACACTATAAAATGAGGGCAGAACAGGAGCTTGCTCTCTTGGTTCCTGAGATTAACATTAGAACAGAGAGCAGAGAGGAGAGGAGAGAAAGGCCATGTGGAGGAGGCCAGGAGAAGCAGCCAAGATGGTGGAGTGTTGAGTAAGAAGCCAGTTTGTGCAGAGTTTGTGCAGAGAGAAGGAAGGAGATGGGTAACAGAGGTGAATAAGTCTGGTGAGCTAGAAACCTTTGATTCTAGGAAACTCAGATAAGTCAGTAGCTTTTTGAGCACTGAATGAGTGGGTTCTGGAGCCCAGTGTGTGTTTTTACTTGCCCGCCAGGTACAAGCTAGGATTAAGGATGATGGCCCACCAGTTTTTGGCTCCGTTGTTTCTTTACCAACTGTCCGAATCCAATGCAAACCTGTATGTGAATGGCCACAATGGTGGGTCCTGGCCTTAGAGATGTGTTGGACATCCTTTCCTTTGCCAGGCTTTAGGAGGGTTTCACGACTTGTCTTTTGGTTCCCCTTCCTCACACAGGGCACCACTAGTCACAGAGACAATAACTTCTTGGAGATGACATGGCATGTACTGAGGGACTGAGAGGACACTGCCTCACAATCCCCTATACAGGTTTTATGAGGTGGCCCTGACTGCCAGTCCTTACAGGTATTTATAGTTTGCATTGGGGGCTGAGCAGCGCCAGGTATATGTGAGTCTGTGAAATTGCAAATTACCTTCCTGCTTGGGAGGGCCGTTGTTTTGCTAATGTGTGCTGGAGGAGAGGTTTTTGGCCAGAAAGTTATGAAAAGAGAGAAAGGAGAAGAGGCAGAAAAATGTGTGTTTGCAGAGTGAGAGAGGAGAATGCAGAGTGCTGAAGGAAAAATCATGTTGGCAGGGTGTAAAACCAGTAGCCAGGGCTACCATCACAGCAGCCTGACCCATGCAGGTTCGCATTGGATTTGGACAGTCGGCAAAGAAACAACGGAGCCAAAAACTGGTGGGCTATCATCTTTAATCTTAGCTTGTACCCAGCGGGCAAGTAAAAACACACACTGGGCTCCAGAACCCACTCATTCAGTGCTCAAAAAGCTACTGACTTATCTGAGTTTCCTAGAATCAAAGGTTTCTAGCTCACCAGACTTATTCACCTCTGTTACCCATCTCCTTCCTTCTCTCTGCACAAACTCTGCACAAACTGGCTTCTTACTCAACACTCCACCATCTTGGCTGCTTCTCCTGGCCTCCTCCACATGGCCTTTCTCTGCTCTCTTCTCTGCTCTCTGTTCTAATGTTAATCTCAGGAACCAAGAGAGCAAGCTCCTGTTCTGCCCTCATTTTATAGTGTAGAAATCAAAACTTTAATCCAATATACAAAATAGGGAAGTCTCTGATATATACAAAGTCACTTATCTGGGGCATGATGGGATTGTACCACTCCACTTCAAAAAGGGTGGGAAAGGCTTATTCCCAAAACCAAGCCCCAGGCTACAAGGATCCTACCTGCCCACAGCCCACCCCCAACACACTTTAATATCACCTGGGCAACAGCTTCCATGTGGGCAGCGCCATCTTTAACAAAGTGAGCATAATATATTTTATCTGCCCAACACAGGGAAAGAGAAGGTGTGCAGATGGGGAACCAGAGGTGAGGGGCTTTGGGAGCCCTGCTGAGACTTGTGAGGCCTTTGATTCTAGGAGAAACCAGAGAAGATTCTCCTGGTTGTGGAAGTGGAGAATGTGTCAGTGGCTTTGGAATACCTGTGTGTTTGCTCGTCAGCCAGTGCGAGACTTTAATAAAGGAATATTTATTTTTTGGCTCCACTATTTTATTACCATCTGGCTGAATTCAATGAGAATGGTCACAATGGCAAGGCAGTGACTACTGGCCTTACAATGAGGAAGTCAGAAAGAGGAATTTCTTTAGAGAAGATTAAAGGGCAAGCAAAGTAGCTCAAATGTCTGGACCTAATTGCTAATTCTATCTGTACTTTTGTGCCTAAAGCCACTGTGGCCTATGCCTCAGGGCAATGAACTCTGTCCCTGTTCTAAATTCCTACACAGGGCGTCTACAATCCCATACCAATTTTGGAAATAATAAAAACAGAATAGTGATACTCAAAACTGGGTTATATTATTGTGTGGTAGTTCATAACATCCAGAAAGAAGCCCAATTAATCCCATGAAATATTTTTAAGTGAAAAATTTCACTTTTGACTGTTAAAATTTCACTTTTGACTGTTAAGATTCTTATGAGTCTTAAGTCTATGAACATAGAACGTACTCAAGCACAAAAGGTAGAAAGAAAAGGGGAGTAGTGTGACCATGTCTTTGTCAAAGCAACTCATACACTTGACAGTTGTTTCTCTTTACAGGAAGTTAGCTGCAAATGTAAGAGAGTAAAGTCCTCCTGTTGCAATTTTTGTATTAAATAGCAAACACTGCTGCTTTTCTAAGTTCTCAAGAATGTCATCGAGTAATAACAGACTTGGAGGGAGCAAGCTAGTATTCTCTTCTTACAGATAATAAATAAATCCTCATAGCTCTCCTCTTACATGTGAGGCATCAAACATTTTTCTACAATCTCTCTAATCTTCCTCCAATCTTCCTCTTTTTAGTGTCTTCATCTTCCATGTATAAATTTTTCCAACTGTCTTTTCTAAAATTACTGAAGTCTTTAAAAATAAATTAATTCTTTCCTATAACCAGAACTACTGCACCATCCTTTAAAAAGCCTCCCACAGAATTTACATAAAATTTTTCAAACTAGTTTCTGTCTTCTGGCAGCTTACATCAATGCACAATGTGTCCCTTTGCTCAATATCCTTGTCCACTCATAACCCAGGAATATGGAGAAACCACATCAATACCAAAAAAGAACAAAATCAGTATAATGAGAAGAAATGATTATACTCAATAGAGGAAGACTATAAGAAGCTACCAATATGGCAAGAAAGTGAAACACTCTATTTAAATACTCATGAAATGAGTGTTGGTTATCACAATACAGAAAAAGTGGTTGTCTAGGAGACGTGACTTATGCGGTGCAAGAAAGCCTCTTATGTCTATCTTACCCACTTGCTAAAAATTCTTTATTTCATTGTAGTACAATCCATGACACTTATTTAAGTTAGAGAGTTTTGCTTTTAACAAAACAGAAATGCTACAAGGAATAATACAGTGACACCTATGAATTATTTCCAGTTACAAATAAACCTGATTGATCACCAGATATATGTTCTACATCTGGGGGGGTTAGAAGGGTACAGAATTAAGAGATACAAATTGCCAGTTATAAAAAGAATCATAGGGAAGTAAAGTACAGCATAGGTAATATAATCATAATCAATAATATTGCAATTACTAGGCATGTTGTGATGGCTACTACACTTCTCTGGATGATCACTTTGTAAGTCATATAAATGTTTTGTCACTATGTTGTTCACCTGAAACTAATACAGTATTTGTAAAGCCAGAAGGCAAGGCCAGGGCCACCATCAGAGCAGCCCAGCCCTTGCAGGTTCGCATTGGATTCGGACAGTCGGCAAAGAAACAGCGGAGCCAAAAACTGGTGGGCCATAGTCTTTAATTCTAGCTTTGCACCCGGCAGGCAAGTAAAAATACACACTGGGCTCCAAAACCCAGTCACATTCAGTGCTCACAAAGCTACTGACTTATCCGAGTTTCCTAGAATCAAAGGTTTCTAGCTCACCAGACTTATTCACCTCTGTTCCCCACCTCCTTCCTTATCCCAGATACAAAACTCTACACAAACTGGCATCTCACTCAGCACTCCGCCATCTTGGCTGCTTCTCCTGGCCTTCTCCATGTGGCCTCCTCCCGCTGTTGGCTCTATTCTCTCTGCTCTCTCATGCTAACCTCAGGAACCAAGGGCCAAGTCCCGTTCTGCCCCCATTTTATAGTGTAGCTTCACAACCTTTAATCCAATATACAAAATAGGGTAGTCTCTAATACAAAGTCACTTCTCTGAGGCATGATTGGATTGTACCACCCCACATCGAAAAGGGTAGGAAAGGCTTAATCCCAAAACCAAGCCTCAGGCTACAACAATTCTCAACACACATTAATATCACCTGGGCAACGGCCTCTTTAACAAAGTGAGCATAATACATTTTATCTGCCCAACAGTATTCTATGTCAACTGTATCTGAAAAAATTAAGAAAACAGAAATTTTTTTATCAAAATAGAAAAAAGTTTGACCATTTTGCTCTCCTAAAAATTAGCTGAGACCCAATACATATGAAACTCCTTATAAAGTAGGACTAATAGTAAAATGTTTTGCATTATAGAAAAAAAATAATGGATAAGGGTAAAGTTTTAGAAAGGGAGCATGTAAAGCCAGTAGCCACAGCCACCATCACAGCCGCCTGGCCCATGCAGGTTTGCATTTGATTTGAACAGACAGTAATGAAACAATGGAGCCAAGAACTGGTGGGCCATCATCTTTAACCTAGCTCACACCTCGTGGGTGAGAAATACACAGTGGGAAAACACTTCCCTTTCCATTCAGGGCTCCCAAAGCCATTGACTCATTCAAGTTTCTTAGAATCAAAGGCCCCACCAGCCTTATTTACCTCTGTTTTCCCCATCTCCTTCTCTCTGCACAAACTGGCTTCTCCTTCAACATTCCACCATCTTGGCTGCCTCTCCTAAACAATGCTAATTTCAGGAAGAGAGAGAGAGAGAGAGAGAGAGAGAGCCCCTGGTCTCCCTTATTTTATAGGGTAGAAATTAAAGCCTTTAAGCCAGTATACAGATAAGGATACAAAGCGACTTATCTGAGGCATAAATGGAATTCCTCATAAGAGTGCACCACCCCACATCATGTACAGTCAAGAGTGTGGGGAAAAGCTTAGTGTTGAGTAGATCTTAGTATTAAAAGGGTGAGAAAGGCTTAGTCTTAAAACTAAGCCTTAGGCTATAAGAACCCTGCCTGCTTACAGCCTGTCTCCCACACCCAATACAAACTATAAGCAAGCAAACATATTTATATATGTATTATACATCATATTTGCAGACTTATTAATATTTGATCCACAGAGCATTAGAAGACAAGAAAAAATAAAAAGTAGAAAGTAAGAAAAATGATAATTTCTTCACAATGTTGAAAAAAACCTACTCTTCCTTCAAAAGGATGGCTTTCTTTTGCTAAATAGGAGTAAACACACTTACTACTTTTACTTTCTGGGGATTGTCATGGTTCTTGAGACTTTTGATAATCATTGAGCATTTTTAAAATAGCTTTGATTCTAAACTTTTGCTCTCTGAAAGAACTATAGTAATTCCTTCAACCTAAGCAAATGGGTGTTCTCAGGAGGAAAAGGAGTAGGCTGAGAGAATGAATGACAATGAGAATAAAAGAAATAAATGAGAAGTCAGTCATCAGCTGGCGGAGGTAGTACCTAGCAAGAAACAAGCCTAGTAAGGTTTCCACCAGGGGTTTTCAACCAGCAGAGACATTATCCCCCAGGAGACCTTTGGGCAACCTGGAGATACTCTGTGTGGTCAAAACCGGGATGGGAAGAATGCTTCTGGCATCCAGAGGACGCTGCTCATCATCCTAACAGTATATACGTCACCACCCACAATAAAGAATTACCCAGCCCCAAATACCAACAGTGCTGAGGTTAAGAAACCCTGGTTCGAAGTCTGTAAAATAAGATAAACAATTGCAGGAACAATCAAACAAGGGTCTTTGATCAGACACAAAAGTTTCTCCAGAGAAGATTTCACTCTGCTTGTGCTCATCTATACAGTCTAGAATAAGGCCTATGCTTTCTCCTCACATTTGTGAAGACACATGTAGATATAAGTGTGATAGGGTCTAACTAGTTGATATCCAAGACTTCCTCCCCAACTGACCACAGGATCTAGGCATGAGTCAGTACACTGGCACCCAAGTATACAAAGCGATGTGATAAGATGAAGAGTCACGGGCTGGAAAAGTGCCAAAATCTGAAGAACTACATCCACATTTAGAGGGGAAACAAAAGAAGACATTTTAAGTGTCATTGTAAGAAACTTCTAAACCTGGAAGAATTTTTATGAGTTTATTTGAACCAAAGTATTGACAATTGCTGGGAAGCAAAGTCTCAAGGGATTGAGACAGTGCTTCAGAACGGAGGTTTCACCACTTATTTTATACATCAGAACCAAAGGGGAAGTCCTAACGGGTCACATGAAATGGACCGGTGATAGATTAGGGAAGTGGGGGAAGGCAGAGCGGGGAAATCTCTGGGATTGGGTAAAAAGTAAAAGCGTCTATGCTGAAATTTCTTTTAAAATTTAATTAACAGCCCTGGCCTGTTGGCTCAGCGGTAGAGCGTCAGCCTGGCGTGTGGGGGACACGGGTTCGATTCCCGGCCAGGGCACATGGGAGAAGCGCCCATTTGCTTCTCCACCCCCCCCTTCCTCTCTGTCTCTCTCTTCCCCTCCCGCAGCCAAGGCTCCATTGGAGCAAAGATGGCCCGGGTGCTGGGGATGGCTCCTTGGCCTCTGCCCCAGGCGCTAGAGTGGCTCTGGTTGCGGCAGAGCGATGCCCTGGAGGGGCAGAGCATCGCCCCCTGGTAGGCAGAGCGTTGCCCCTGGTGGGCGTGCCGGGTGGATCCCGGTCGGGCGCATGCGGGAGTCTGTCTGACTGTCTCTCCCCATTTCCAGCTTCAAAAAAATACAAAAAATAAATAAATAAAAGTTAATTAACATGATGATAACAACAAGGGGGGGGCATCGATTTCTGCTCTGGTGGGATACCTGCCCTAAGGGGGTCAGGAAAAGAAGATGACCCTTATATTTTGAAGGTATGTTATCAGGTGCTTTATTGTAGATGCCAAAGACAAGACAGGTTCGATTAAAGCAAGCATTGACCTTTGTTAGAGAAAAATACCTCCCTAGGACGGAACGATCTACCATGAACTGCTTTTGGTTAGAAAGTTTAATTTCAGACCATCCTGTGTGGCTACTTCAGGTCTCTGAGTTTGCAAGGCCACCACGCAGGCTTCCCCTGAGCTTGTCACGTTCGGAATGTGGCCCCTTTTTCATCCACAAATTAATTGCAGTATTGATCCAAGAAAAAGAAAAAAGCAACAACATTCTTTCGTTTATCCCTCAATTACAGGACTGTCTCCTGAGAGCCGAGGCCACAGCAATGAAGAGGACAGACAGGGGCCTTGATCTCAGACAAGAAACAAATTTCTGGGGGTAGAAAAACTCTAGAATGAGATGCTATCATCAAACTCCAAAGCAACCCCTAAAGTCCTCAAGGTCGAAGCAGAAGCAAGAATTTTCTTTGGGCAAGAGATTTTAGCTGCTTTAACCAGACCCAGTGCAAGGCATAATATAAGCATGTTCTGCATCCTCTGCTATTTTAAAAGCCAAAATGAAACCTCTCCTCCACTTTCAGATAGAAAGAGCTCTCTCTTTCCACATTAAAGAACCTTTGATGACAAATTCCAGACAAGGATTCCATATGAGGGCTTGCCACTTTCTATCCATCTAACGCTAGAGAAAATAGATTTCCGGCCTTCTTGATCAAAATTTGAAATGCTCTGACCCCAGACCTCCAGTCACACAGAAAGTGATGAGAAGCATCAAAATACTACAAAATACTAAAGAAACAAGCTGTAGAAGCAGGTCCGAAGAAACAGCTGCTGCTGGGATGTGAATCAGTCCCTTACATTATGAAATACACAGTAGAGCAAGAAAACCCCCTGGGTCGGGACACAAAAGACTGTATTTCAAGGCATAGATTTATCACTTATTGGGTGTGACCCTGGGAAAATCAATTAACTGGCTCAGAATACCTGTTTTCCTCACCTATTACAAGAGAGTAATAGCTCCCCTGCCTGAACTTACAGAAGTGCAATAAATAAAATAATACATACGGAAGGTGCTGTAAACTATCAAGGTTACCCATGATGCTTAGTATCCAATTTCATCCACCTCTAATTGTTACAAGCCAAACATCTGGTGAGCAACACAGCTGTTTAATAGCAAGCACATCACCACACCCCATCCATGTTGTAATACTCCATCTCCAAATGCCACCAGTGGAAGTCACACTCAAGGGGTAGAGCCTAGCTGTGGTGACTCTCCATGAGATGGTGCTGGGGCTTGCTCCTTAACCATTTCCACCTTTCTTATTCTGCTTATAAACACAGAACAAAATAATTCACTTATTTACACGCGTATCTGAGCACATATTTCACAGATACATTGCACATATGTCCCTACCGTATCCACTAGGACTTTATATTCTGACACACAGAAGGGCTTTATAATTGATAACAGGGAAGAGGTCATGTTTCTCCCCTTCCCATCTATGCTAGCATTTACCAGCCAAGTTTAATAACAATGACAAAAAAAAACAAAAAACAAAAGTGTGGGTGGAAAATGTAGCTGACATCTATTCAAGTACTATTAAAATACTATGATATGAGGTACATTTGTGTAGCTAAGGGCAGAGACTTTGT
The DNA here is from genome assembly GCF_036850765.1 of Saccopteryx bilineata. Classification (NCBI taxonomy): domain Eukaryota; kingdom Metazoa; phylum Chordata; class Mammalia; order Chiroptera; family Emballonuridae; genus Saccopteryx; species Saccopteryx bilineata. The sequence continues at coordinate 111,002,288 of NC_089491.1, forward strand.
TGCTAGGAGATCTGATCTTAAAGTAATCTAGACATTATGGTCCTTAACATTGAGATATGACTTCCTCCCAGTACAAATTCAAGATGCCTATAATAGTTTCTGAAAGAAACCATTTCAAATTATGCAGCAAGGATTAAAAGCATGGGTCTGGATCAAACTATTCAGGTTCTTATAGACAGGCCACCAAGTGACCTTAAAGTATCTGAGTGATCCTGGACAAGTCATTTAACTTTCAGTTGCTGTCTGTAAAATAAAGATAATAACAGTCCCTACTTCTAGGGCCATTGTGAGCATGAAATGAGATAATCCAGGTAAACTACGTAACATTACGCCTAGCATTATATTACATACTCAGGAAATGCTTTGCAGCTACTTACTGCCATTAAATGATCATCACCTGAGACCTGTGTAAGGCCTTCCTTTTTCTATGTAGGTAAATGATCTAAAAATGACTAATTTTCCAATCCACTTTAATCACTCAACACAGATTCAAGCAGTGAGCACCTGAGGGTTAATTTTCTAAAAGCATGGCATCTAAACATAACAGTAGTAACATATTATGTATAAAAGTGACCAATTTGCATATAAAGCAAAGCACAGGAAGGCAGGCAGGCACTCAAGGTAAAGCAGGGCCCTGGTCATAGTTGTTTCAGAGGACTAAATTCCTAGCAACCCTCGTATTAATGCAGAAAATACCTAACAGGAGATGATAGAAGGCCCAGGAAAAGCCCAGCCACAGACCACAAAGCCAGCAACTCTCAGGAGCCATGGTGAAAATTCTCACTAGCGTACAAGAAGGAACCCTGAAGAGAACAGAATTGACCAGAAAACCAACAAGGTCATAAAAGATGCAATGGACTTGCCAGAAGTTTAAAGAAATCATAATGACCTCATTAAGTGGTAAAGGATTACAAAGAGAGAGATGGAACGAGAAGTCATTGCTGGAACCCACCCTGCATTTCCTGCCATTACAGTTGTGTCCCTTGTTACAATAGTTAATTCTGATAAAGCACTTTTTTTGAAAACCCAGATTTGTTCCAATGTGATTGATTATACTAGGAAACAGTGTAAGCACAATCAAATTTTGCATTTGCTTGTACGCCATTTCATCTTTGGAAAAGATTAGGTGACCGAAGTAAATGGCACCCAGATGAACCACGCCACACAGGAATGCAAACACCATGCACTGGCGCATCTCAAGAGTCACCAGCTCCTCAGCTACCCTGCCCGGAGCTGCACTCATCCACATCGGAGTTACAATTCTCACTCCCATTTCAGATACTGCTTTGCAATAATTCCCAACACATAACCCTTCTCCGCCAACTTCCACAGGTCAACTGTGCAGTTCTTGTTCAAAGCCATGTGGCATATTTTTTTTAATATTTATATAGATATATTTCTGAACCTATCAACATGTGTAAAACTGCGCCATCCTATTTATGACAGCATAAAGTTCTTGAGTGCTTTCCCCATGAGCCCCCTTCCCACACTTTTCTCTCATAAGCCTTGTGGTTTTTCCATTATACAGTTTTGCAATAGTGACTTTAAGGAATGCATGTTTAATGTTCTAGTAGGACTGACTGCATCTTCTAGTGATCACATACATTCTGATGTTTTATACCACCATGTAAAATTGTTCCCATTGGCTGTATTTCTGCATCGTAGGCTCATGTTCATGCCTCCTCTTCTAGTTCAATCCTCCTCTGCCTTAAGACTTAACTCAGCCAGGGAGTCTTTCTTAGCTGGCCAGCTTGCCAACCTATGTGCCCTTTCTCTGAGCTGCTGCAACTCTCTCTATGCATGCTTCTATCAATAACCTAGCACAACGGACACAAATTATGCCTTTACCCATATCTCCAATAGTGTTTAGAACCGGAAAAGGAGGAGCCTATCATAGAAATTTGGCGATCTTCAACATGGTACATCAGACACTTAATACAGTATTTCCCCATGTATAAGATACACTCTTTTCCAAAAATATTGGGTCTAAAAACTGGGTGCTTCTTATACAGTGGTTGTAGATTTTTTTTACTTGCATTTCCCACTTTTTTGTGCTTGTTTTTGTACTCGTTGTTGAAGACAGTGATTCATCATCAGACACAGATGAGGACAAGCTAATAGATGGGAGTTTTGATAGTGATGAGGAGTTGTATGAATTTTATGATGAATAAAACTTGAGTACAATAACTTTATGTAATATATATTTTTTTCAAAATTCAGGCCCCAAAACTAAGGTGCATCTTATGCCTGGGAGTGTCTTATACATGGGGAAATATGGTAAATGTTTTCTTAGGTACACGGAAGAGCAAAACAGAGCACTTTCCAGTTTAACAACTTACATCTCATGACTCAGCAACAGTATCTATACAGAATCTCAGGGAGGAAGGAAAGAAAAAAACCTAATCAAAAATCGCTCAAAATAAGCTGAGTGTGTTCAAAGCTGCCCTATTAATACAAGAGGTGTAAAATTAAGGGGACTCAACAGAAAATGTCCATCCCAAAGGGACCCGTGCCACCCAAGAATTTATTTATATGTAAGAGAAAAGTACCTGAAAACATTGGAAAAATGTGTTTTAAATAATTGTGATTTTTAAATATGGAGAAAGAATGAGACTGTATTGCACCTACACAGTAACCCCTTACCAAAAATTTCATAATAGTTCCCACATAATGGTTTCCCATTACTAAGCGTCCTTTTATTTTTTAAGTAAGATTTCCCATATATTTTATAGGGTGGGCATTTCGGGGAATGCTTACTAACTTTGACATAGGTATGTTTAAGCCAACCAAAAGGCATATTTCCTGGTCTTCCCTGAAGGGAGACTAAAATAAGATATAAAAAAGTAAGACATAATAAAAAGTTCCTTTTGGTTTGGGCAATCTCTGTAATAAGACAGGCTGATGTTAATAGCATTACCATATATTCAGAACCCATATATATAACAAAGCACTCAGAAAATCACCAACCCTAGTGACTTTAAAGAATTTTTGTTGAAAACAGAACTACAATCGAATTGTACCAAATTACCTTTTATACTGCTTTTAAAGCTGCCTACTGCATGAAATGCAGCAACTGTCCTTGAACTTAAGATGCACTCACTGCTCATAGGCAAACATATAAGACAATGTAGGAACTGAATTAAATTTATTTCAAACCTATCTTTTTGTTACTGAGAGAAAAAATGTTCCTCCAACTGGTAAGAAATGAAATGTTATACAAAAGAGGAAAAAGAGCATCACTGAGGGAGACCCTCAATTCACAAAACAAAGGAGGTCCAAACAGAAAAAGAAAAAGGCGCTCCAAAGAGCACAAAGTCCTGATCAGGTGGTGGTACAGTGGATAGAGCATCGGACTGGGATGCAGAGGACCCAGGTTCAAAACCCCAAGCTCAGTAGCTTGAGCGCGGGCTCATCCGGCTTGAGAGTGGGATCATAGACATGACCCCATGGTTGCTGGCTTGAGCCCAAGGTCTCTGGCTTTAGCAAGGGGCCACTCGGTCTGCTGCAGCCCCAGGTCAAGGCACATATGAGAAAGCAATCAATGAACAACTAAGGAGCCGCAATGAAGAATTAATTGATGCTTCTCAGCTCTCTTTCTTTCTGACTGTCCCTATCTGTCCCTCTCTGTCTCTCTCACTGTCTCTGTCACACACAAAAAACAAAATAAAACAAAAAAAGAGCAGGAAGGAAAGGGCAATTAAACCAAGACACTGCTGAGCAGTCTTACTTATAAAAACCGTTTAGGCTGAGACTTCCAAAAAGAACTGTCACAGGCTACTGCTGGACCTCCAATCTCAAGGGATATTTAAATGAACTTCTATGATTACTGACTGGAATAAAGGATTGAGGTATTCCACAAGGTACAAAAACGCTCCCTTGTACATAAAGTAGGAATGGTAGCAATGAAAAACTGAATGACGACAGTGGATAAAGAAATTCCTATCAACATCAGAGTCTTTTTTTCTAGTTTATAGATACAGTGCCCATCCCCCCAAAATTCTACATGGCTATGCAGATCTTTATCCAAAAAAAAAAAAAGCCCTTAAGCCCTTAATCATTCTTACTTCTACTATATTCTCATCTTTGCCACCATATATAATTCAGTGTTGTTCATGTGTAATAATTTTTAATACAACTTGAGTCCTTTTCCATGCCAGGTACCATGTTAAGTAGTAATGTCTGTTAGCTTAATTATTTTCTGTAAGAATTAAATATGATCATTCCCACATGTTTACACACGAGGAAACAGAGGCACAGAGAGGTTAACTGACATAGCAAGGTAGCAAGGATACACAGAAACAGAATTCGAACCTAAACCATGTAGATCTAAAGTCTATACTACCAAACAATGAATAAATTTTATTTAAAGGCTTCCTCCCAAAAGCATTATACTTAAGAACCTATTTTAGACATGATGCACAAGACCCACAGACACTTTTGTGAACCCCTGTTGCACATGCATGGTTCACAGGGAGAACGTGCAGCCAACACGGCACCTGCACTCACTCAGCCCTACCCCAAAGGCTGGATCTGAGAGACTCCCCCAATTTGTTGGAGTGCTGCGGAATGCCATTCCCTCAGCTAGGGAGAGAGGATATACACCGCTTCTAGGACCAGCTCCAAAATGAAAAACAGCATGCTTTCAATGATCATTTCTAGAGACAACACTATCCCGCTATTCAAAACTGCTAACAAAAGTTCCCTCTTTTGCCCCTGATCATTTAAACTACAATTTGTCAACAGCCTCAGATTTAGGCAAGCCACATAAAACCATACCTTAACAACCTACCTCCTACAATAGTCCTGGCAACTGCTCTTGGCAAACATTAATGGCACTAAACATACACAGAGGGAAGGGAGAAAGCTAGGTGCCCTGAATAAATGTGCCTTATGGATTTCATTACAGTTCCAAGAAGAGTTCTTTGGATGCTCCATGGTGTTAAACATGCAATGCCAGAAACAGAAAGGACAGATTGTTCGATGAGGAAGGTATAGAGTAGGAAGGACGTACTTGGAAACCCCGTGCTATGAGCTAAATACCCATATCCAAAAATGCAGATGGATTTTTTATATACCGAATCATAACTCAATATAATCAACATCTTAGGTTCTCGCTGCCTCAAAGAAATTATTCTTGATCCAAGGTTACTTCAGATGGCCTCAAAGAACCTTTCACTCACTCTTACCCTGGTATGTCTGCAATACATTGTGACCTGAAACTGCCTGTTAACTTGGTCCCTTCATCACTGGGCTGTTTCCCATATGCTCCCTAAGAGCAGCTACTGTGTCTGGTCTCCAGGTATCCTCCATGCCTGTACCATACCTGACACACAGTAGGCACTCAATAATTTTTTGAAGGAACGAATAATACCTGCTGGCAGATTCTAAACCTAAACTCATCTTGAGGTCCAAAGATAGCATAAGCTAGAGTCAGCTGCTAAAAAACTCAAGACCACCTATTCAAAGGCTATGTGCAATTGAAGCAAATAGAAATATTTTTTAAAATGGGAGAAGAAAAGGGTGGGTGTTGGTCTCATGCTGGCACTTCTGGAAGAATGTGAAAGGATGATTATTCACAGGGAAAAGTGGAAAACAATGCTAGGAAAGAATCTGAAAACACAATGACAATTCTGACATAACCTTTAGTCCACATTATGGGTTAAGATTCAAAGACAATATGTGCAGCTGGAAAATCAGGTAAGACATTTTCTTGCTGTATCTCTGCTTGACTGATTTGCCTACATTTTATTTCATGGCCTGTTTACCTTAAAATGTATACCTATTTGCAAATACTTAAAGTCTATAGTTAACTGAGGTTGGGTGTGTCCTAGAAAAGCAGAAAACCCAGGGAATATTTTTACAGATGAACAATTTTACTGCCTCAAATGCCCTTCTCCCCAAGTAAGCACTTACATATTTTATCATCTTAATCTGTTTTTATTTTACAACAGTAAAGACAAATGGTTCTCTGAGTTCTCTGACCAATTGCAAAGTGATTTCAATCGCTCGCACTGAAGTTCTTACAGGGACAAAATGTGGAACTTGACAGGGTAGGGGAAAAAAAACTGAAGCAAAGAGAGAAAGACAAAAAATTATTTACTCCACGGCACACAACATCAGTGTATATAAAATATACAAGGATTTATGTTCTGCTGTCATATTCTAAAGCCTGAAAGAACTGCTCAGGCCACACGAATCTATCTCCATTTTAACACTGTGAGTCAAGAATTAGAGTTCATGCGGAAACAGCACTAAAGACCGCCACCCACACATTGCTGACCAGCATCACCTACAAGACACTTGCACTTCGGGAACAAACAACAAAAAACTAAGATGTTTCTGTAAGGCACTAGCACATCTGAAATAAACAGAAGCAAGGACATTTCAGGAATATTGATTCCTTCATGCATATATGCATTAGTTCAACTAACCAATGTTTCTTAAAGTCCTGGGTCCTGGGATGTATCAGGCATGGTGCTGGCTTCTAGGGATAGAGAATAAAACATTTCTTGTTTGCTGGGTTTGTAATCTATTGAAGGGGTGGGTCTATTGGCAAAAAGTTTGACTACAGCTAAAACACACACACACACACACACACACACACACACACACTACTGTCGTCAGTGGAGTAGAACTGAGGTTTGTTCAGAAAGGAACACCCTGAAGGAAGAAGTGACAGCTCAGCTAAGTCATAAAGGACATAGGCACCTACACGTCTCTGTGTGCTTCTGTCTGTTGAGGGTGGGAATTATGGGGCAGGAAGTGGGGAGTTATAGGGCAGGGGGAGGGGGAAGGAAGGTCATGACTAAAGACATGAAGGTAAGAAATAGCATGGTATAAACAAACACTTTAGTACCACTAAAGCAGCAATTGTGAGACAAGAAGGGGAAGAAATGGAGCATCACAATGGACAAGGATGAGGATGAGGGTCTTTTCTGCCATGTTAGGAAACTTGGACTCATTCCCACAGGCAATGGAGGGCTAATAGGAGGTTTTAAAGAGGGAAGTGAGGAGATCACAGTTGTGCTTGCCAAAAGACTAGCTCAAACAGTACAACTCATGCACAGGTCATGATGACACCAGGTCAGTCAACATGGAATAAAGCTTGTAAGGTGCAGGAAGACAGTGTTCGGAATGTGTAAGTTCTCAACAGCAAGCGGAGTCCTGATTAGGTTCTTGGAGCTTGGGGAACAGACAGAACCCTAATTAGGACAATGGTCCCTAATCCATAAAAGATGTATGGAGTGACCTCAGCTGCCAGGAATTAGGTACTATTTACACATTGTCAGTGTGACGGGATGTTTGTAAGATGATGACAGTATACAAGTTATAATCATACAAAAAATCCCTTAAAAACATGCATACTCTTTGGCTTAGTAATTATACATCTGGAAAGATAGCCTAAAGAATAATCTAAATTTAGGTAAATGTTTATACACAAAGATGTCAATCTCAGCAATTTCATGGTAGCAAGTATTTGAAAAAAATATATATCCAACTATAGGGGAATAACTAAATAAATCTAATGGATTTATTCAATGAACAATCACACAGTCATTATAAACTCATTTTAGATATAATGTTAATAACATCAAATGCTTCCATTATAATAAGTGAACAAAAAAACAGGTGCAAAATTGTAAATACTATGATCATCTCTGAAAAACAGCTACCTGTACATTTAAAAAGTGAGTGGACTACAGATACATAAACATGCTAAGAGTGCCTAATTTTGTTAGTTTTTTCTTATAATTTTCTATTTCCCAGATTGTTTATAATGTACATTTGAATACTAGAAAACAATGTTTAATTTTTAAAACATTATTTTGAATTTCTGATGTTGGCCAAGACAGAGCAGGCCCTCTCTCTCCACCACCAAATTTAACAAAACCTCTAAAAAAACCCACAATTATCATTGACCCTTGAACAATAAAGGGGGGAGGGCACCAATTCCTGTGCAGTTAAAAATTCACATATAACTTTTGACATCCCAAAACTTAACTATTAATAGCCTACTGCTGACCAGAAGACTAACTGTTAATATAAATAGTTAATTAATTCATATTTTGTATGTTATATGTACTATGTACTGTACTGTAACAATAAATAGAGAAAAGAAAATGTTGGTAAGAAAATCACAAGGAAGAGAAAATACTTTCACAGTATTTATTTTAAAACATCCACGCATAAGAGAGCCCACACAGTCTTTCCTTCACCCTCACCCAGCCACCTACCCTCTCCCTCACAACAGCTGTCACTCTGGTCTCTGTAGCCATGAGTCTCCCTTCACTTGTTAGTTTATTGTGTTCATCAGACTCCGCATATATGGTATTTGCCTTTCTCTGACTGGATTATTTCACCTAGCATAATAATCTCCAGATCCATCCATGCTGTTGCAAAAGGTAAGATTTCATTCTTTTTTATAGCTGCATGGTATTCCATTGTGTATACATACCACTGCTTTTTCATCCACTCATCCAACGATGGACACTTGGGCTGTTTCCAAATCTTGGCTATTGTAAATAATGCTGTAATCGACATAAGGGTGAATATATTCTTTCGAATTGGTGTTTCAGGTTTCTTTAGATATATTCCCAGAAGTGTAATTGAAAATAAAAAGGAAAGCTTCATGGACACAGACTAGAGTCAGGTGATTGCCAGAGGGAAGGGGGGAGGAGGGAGGGGGAAATGGAAGAGAGTAAAAGGGGGATAAGTGGAACTGGAGGGAGACTTGACTTGGGCTGGTGAACACACAATACAATATACAGTGATGTAGTATAGAATTATACACTTGAAACCTATATAATTTTATTAACCAATGGCACTCCAAAAATTCAATGTAAAAAAAAAAAGAAGGTCCACACAGTTCAAACTTGTATTGTTCGAGGGTCAACTGTACCAGAAAACTCTGAAAAACAAACAAGAGCAGGTGACTTAGGGCAGGAAGTCAGAACTGAAGAAACAACCAGCACAATGGCAGTTTCCTAGACTCTTTTTCCCACCTGCACAGTCCTGCTTTGACTCAAGGCTGGGCCTGAGCTCCAGAACTACCTAGTGGGTATTAACTGGGGGGGGGGACCTCCAATAAAAAGCTCCTCTGTTTCTTTGTTTCTCTCCAGAGAACTTGGAAAAAGCCCCTGCCAAACAGGAGTGTGTGCAGGAAATCCTTCCTCTTCTCCCATTTCTGGTCAGTGACATCACACTACTACCACAGCGGTTACACAGGCACTTAAAATCTAGAAAGAAAACCCATTTTTTGATTCACAGGAACAGAACAAATGAATCCACATGGTTTAAAAAAATGCAAAGGTGTCAGCATTCTCTTTCTGTCTCTCTTTCCTACCATCTCCATTCCCAGTTGCTCCATCCCCAGGCATCCCCGGTAAGTAGAACCATACAACAGTGCAAGGTCCTCCACTGAGAGAAACGCTGGTCTTTTTAGCCAAAGAAACTGCAAAACAGACCCGTATGAGTCAGAGAGCATTAGGGAAAATCCTTTGAGGGAGAGCTGGAGGACAGGATCCACATATAAACCAACACAAGTCCCAGGTCCAACCAAACCTGAACTTGCATGACCCAGAAACAAAGAAACCCAGCAAAGGCTTTGAGAACTAATGATCTATAATCAACAACAGCATCCAACTCTCAAAGAAATCCCAGAGTCAGGAATACACAAAGTAGACCCAAAGAAACAGAGCAAAGGCTTAGAAAACAGAACTGATGTTGGGCAACCCATCCAATGAAGTGGTACAAACCAAAGCATGTTAACTGGCTTCTAAAACAAAGAAACAAAAGAAATCAACATTCTCAAGAGGATTTTAACAAGACCCAGCATCTCATAAAATAATATCCATAAGTCCAGGATATAATCCAAACTCATTCAAAATACAAAACAGCAGGAAATTCTGACCAGTTCACAAGGAAAACAGCAAACAATAGGCGCCGACCCAAGATGATCCTGATCTTTAAATTAATAAAGATTTTAATGAAACAATTATAATTATAATAAATATGAACATACTCTTAAAACAAATTAAATAAGAAAGTTCCCCACAAAAGTAAAAAAAGCTATGAAAGAGAGCAAGTTTACTGGTTTGTCCTTATTTGACTCCCTGTTTTAACCCAGGAGAAACATACAAACACAAACACAATCCCTGAACTTAAAAGTTCTGAAATTTAAAAACTCATCAATTGTCTCAGTAATGGAATCAAGATGAAAAAGAAAACTGCCAGTGAACTTGAAGACAGATCAATAGAAATTATCCAATCCGAAGGGCAAAGAGAAGAACGAGTTGTTAAGAAATGAGCAGAGTCTCAGAGGCATGTGGGACAATATGATAAGTGCAAACATTTGTGTCATTGCATCACCAGAGGAAAGAATGATAATGGAAGAGAAAAAATAATAATAATTGAAGAAATAACCACTACTGTATCCCAAATCTGATGAAGCACATCAATTTGCAGATTCAATAAGCCCAGAAAAACATAAACAAAATAAATTCAAATAAAACCAAACCCAAATACATTATAATCAAATGGCTAAAAGCGTCCAGAGATAAAAGGAACATTACATATAGGAGAGGAACCAAAGGACTATGAATTTCTCATGAGAAACCATGGAGACCAAAAGACAATGCAGTAACCTTTTTAAAGTACTGAAGGAAAGGGTTTATCAACCTAGGGTTAATAGTCACTGAATATATAATTTAGGAATGAAATAAGCACATTGTCTCAAAAAGAAAAACAAACAGAATTTGTCACCAGCAGAAAAGCAACAACAACTAAAAAAAGAAAAGCTTAAGGAAGTTCTTCATACTAAAGGGAAATACCAAGAATGAAGCAAGAGCAAGAGAAATAATTAACAGCATAGTAAATAGATTTCTTATGTTCTTTGAGTTTTTAAAAAATATGTATAACACCCTAAAGCAAAATTTCTAGCATAATGTGGGTGAGGTGGGAAAAGAACTATACGGTAAGCGAAAAAAGTCACCCCTGGACACTATAACCTGTCCCCCCCAATAAAACTACTAATAAAATAATATGAGATCAAACCAAAAAGGCAGTTGATAAAATTAAAGACTAAAATTTCAAATAATACAAAAAAGGCAGGAACTGGTAGCAGAGAAAGAAAAAAAATAGTAGATAAAAACAGAAAATAATACAATGTTAGACCTAAATCCAACTTTATCAATAATTACATTAAGTGTAAATTAAAAGATAAAGTGTGAGACTAAACAACAGTAACAACAAAGACTCAACTAGCCCCTGGCCAGTTGGCTCAGTGGTAGAGCATCAGCCTGGTGTGCAGGAGTCCCGGGTTCGATTCCCGGCCAGGGCACACAGGAGAAGCACCCATCTGCTTCTCCACCCCTCCCCCTCTCCTTCCTCTCTGTCTCTCTCTTCCCCTCCTGCAGCCAAGGCTCCATTGGAGCAAGGTTTGCCCAGCGCTGAGGATGGCTCTGTAGCCTCTGCCTCAGGCGCTAGAATGGCTCTGATTGCTGCCGAGCGAAGCCCCAAGATGGGCAGAGCATCGCCCCCTGGTGGGCATGCCGGGTGGATCCCGGTCGGGCGCATGCGGGATTCTGTCTGACTGCCTCCCTGTTTCCAGCTTCGGAAAAATAGAAAAAAAATAAAAATAAAAATGAAAAAATAAAGAGGAGACTAAATTACCAATAATAGGAATGAAAGAGATAGACACTACAGAACCTACAAACATTACAGGTTAACAAGGAAATACTATGAACAACATATTTGATAACTTAGATGAAACAAACAATTCTTTGAAAGGCACAAACTATCAAACTGAAACACTAATGTAAATAGGCCTATCATTATTTTTAAAATTCACCTCATAATTGAAACCATTCCAACAAAGAAAACACCAGGCCCAGATGGTTTTACTGGGAAATTCTACCAAATATTCAAGGAAAAAGTTGTATCAATTCCACAAAACCTCTTTCAGAAAATGGGAGTAAGAAAAATGCTTCCCAACTCATTTTATGAGTCTGGCATTACATTGAGACTGAAACGAGACAGTGAGAACAAAAGAAAACTACAATCAGATATTCTTCATGAATAAAGATGCAAAAAGCCTCAATATTAGCATATCCTATGGATATACACACACACACACACACACACACATATACATACACCATATATATATAATATATATATATTTTATACTTGCAGTTTGTTCCAACAAGTCTTCTTTAACATTCTAAAAATAAATGTAACTCACCATATTAGTAGACTAGTGAAGAAAAGCCATATGATTACAGCAATAGCAAAAGAATAACAATTTGACAAAATTTATCACGCATTCATAATTAAGAAAAATTATACTATTAGGAGCATAATGTGAATAAAAAAAATCTGTTAACTTCATAAAGGATATCTACAAAAAAACTAATGCTGGCCCTGGCTGGGTAGCTCAGTTGGTTGGAGTGTCATATGCCAAGGTGGCAGGTTTGATGCCCAGTCAGGGCACATACAAGAAGCAACTGATGAGTGCACAAAGAAGTAGAACAACAAATTGATGCCTCTTTCTATTTCCCTTTCTCTCCCCACCCACCTCTTGAATCAATCAATATTTTTTTTTAATTTTTAAACCTACTGCTAATATCAAACTTGATAAGAGGCTGGATGGTTTCCCCTAAAATTGAGGGAAATGCTCTCACCATTTATTTTCAACATCTCTCTCAAAATCCTACCCAGTGTAATAAGATGAAAAAATAGACATGCATACTGGAAAGGGAGAAATAAAACTGTTCCTGTTTGTAGACAATATGTTTGCTAATATAAAAAACAAATTTTAAGAAATCCTCATAAGGCGCTACTATAACTAGTAAGTGAGTTTTTTGTGAGGTCACTGGAAACAATGTAGAAATGCAAAAATCAATATTTCCATAAGTAACAATAATTAATTAAAAAGCATAAAATTTTCAAAGTATCATCTGTAATAGCACCTCCCCCAAAAGAACATGCTTACATGAGTAAAAATTCAACAAGATACACAATAGTTAACACTGAAAACTAAAAAAACACTGATGTAAAAGAAATGCAAAATGATCTAATTAGAAGGAGAGATACAGCATGCTCATGGATTGGAACATTCACTATTATTATTAAGATATCTATTACCCTAAAGTGAGCTATAGAAATTACATTATAGAGTCAATACAATTCCTATAAAAATGTCAGAAGAAATTTTTTTGTAGCTGTCAATAAGCTGAATCTAAAATTTTTATGGGAAGGCAAAGGAATCAGATTATCCAAAACAATTTTGAAAAACCAAAGTTGGAGGATTCACTGTACCTGATTCTAAGACTTTCTATAAAGCTATAGTAATCAAGAAAGTATGATATTGCTATAGGATAGACACATATATCAATGAAAAAGAATGAAGAGACCAGACGAAAAACCACACAAATACAATCAACTAATTTTGACTAAGATCCAAAGGCAATTCAAAGAAGGGAAAAATCTCTTCAACAATTGGTATTGGAATGAATGAACATCCGTATGCAAAAAAAAAAGAAAGAAAAGAGAATCCTTGACATATATACTCTACACCTTATACACAATTTACCTAATAATGGGTCATAGGTCTAAATGTAACTCATAAAACTATAAAATTTTATGAGAAAATATAAAATAAATTCACCCCTGGTTTAGTTAAGCAAATAGTATTTAAACACAGCACCATAAGTATGACCCCCCAAAAAATATAAATAAACTGGACTTCAAATTTACAACTTTGTGCTCTGCAAAAGCCTCTGCTAAAAAGAATTAAATGACAAGCCACAGAGTGGGAAACAATATTTTCAATTCACAAATTGACAAAGGACTTCTATCCAGGGTATATGAGAAACACTGATAAGAAAACAACAATCCTTTCTTTAATGTGCAAAAGGTTTGAACAAACAATTCACTAAGAAGATACGCAAATAAATAAACACACAAAAAATATTCAACATTAGTAGTCATTAGCAAATGTAAATTAAAAGCACAATGAGATACCACTACATACCTAGTAGAATAGCTAAACCTTTTTTAAAAGAAAACCCCAAGTGTTGACAAGGAGGGAGAACAACTAAGAAACTCATATTTTGCTGGTGGGAGAAGTTCAAAATGTTACAGTCACTTTGTATAAAACAGTTTGGCAGTTGCTGAGAAAGTTAAATATAAACTTACCATATGATCCAACAATCCCACTTCTAGGTATTTATCCAAGAGAGATAAATACTTATGTTCACATAAAAACTTGTGTGCACATTTATAACAGCCCTGTTCATAATTGCCCAAAACTGGAAACACTGCAAATGTCTCATCTGGTAAATGGATAAGAAAATTATGGTGCATGCATTCAATGGCATTATTACTTAATATAAACACACAATGGCTTAGACAAATTTCAAAAGCATTATACTGAGAGAAATAAGTCCAAACTTAAGTCTACATATGATTCCACTTACATCACATTCTGAAAAAGATATAATTATAGGGAGGAGGAACAAATCAGTGGTTGCCAGGGGTTAGGAGTGGAGGGAGGGTTTGAATACCAAGGGGCAACATAGGGGGGGATTTTTAGAAGGGAAGGAATTGTTCTAAATCTGGGACTGTGCTCATGGGATACACCCCCCATGCAATTGCTCATAATTCACGGAAATATACATTAAAAAAGTGACTTTAGAATACGTAAATTAAAAAAAAAAAGGAAAGAAATTTTGTATTTTCAATAAGCCTCCTGTTGCCTTTCACTCAGCTACAGTTCTCCCAAACAGTGTAAGAAAATGCAACAATCTCACTTTGGAACAAGACAACCAAAAAGCAAAAGCAAGCATGCGTGCGCGCACACACAAGTGTGCGCACACACACACATCAAGTGCTTAATCTTAGAATTAATTCCCTGGTTCACCAATTATGCACCATTTCAGTTTCTTACAATGCAGTGAAGCAAAATATATGTACTCGTGTGACTAAGGTCAAGATACTACATATAAAGGCCTGTTTTAATCTCAGTCTGGCTCTGCAAACAGTAATGCTTATTCGTTTGTCATTGGAAAGGCAAAGCCAAGATAAATAAAACATTTCAGTATAGGGGTAAGTTTTCATTCAGCAGAAATATGAATTTCAAGCTACCGGCTGTTGTTTGAATTGAGTAAGGCTGATAGAGGAAAAATCAATGCCCTTAGAATTTCTACCCAAACATGCCTGAACCATGGCCATTCTGCTGTAAGCATAACCTGAGAAACAAAGCCTATAGAATTTTCTGCTTTCTACACACATCCACAAGCCTTTGAAATTAAAAGCTTACACCCAAGGAAACTCCAAAACACAGACTATCGCGGTCCATTGACCACATTGGACAACTAAAGTTTATTGCAAAATTGAAGGTTTTTCAATAGTTTTATAAATGAACACTTTATTATGAGAAGAATCTCTCAGTTAATCAAATAATTGTAATTATTACAAAAGAATACTCATCAGTCTGTTGAGGACATGAAGTTGTGGCTGAGAGCTCTCAGCAGTGTGCTGGCTGTGCCTCTCCACCCCGGGGGAGAGCTGTGCCTTCATTTCCATCTAGCTGGGTTGGCCCAGGTGTTGGAAGTGCAGAATCATGCGCCTACCATTCAAAAGGCCAACAGAACAATAACAAGCTAGGTGAAATGAGACAATCGCCTGCCCATGGGTAGCAAGGTTTATATCACACTGTAAGATGAGGTGAAAAGTGTGAATCTTAGAATGTAGTTCCAAAGATGAGCGTGGCAGGCAAATCAACAGAACCCAGCAAGGAGGGATGACCTGACTGTGGGAGAAATGCTAGGGACTAGCACATTTGCCTACTTGGTTTTAACCACCTCTTCTGCACAGGCTGCAGGGTCTATGATGAAAGATCCTCAGGGCTCGGTTTCAGATTTAGGTGTGGGGAAGAGAGTATTTTCCATTTTCTCTTCTGTATTTGCCTCAAGTGGTCAAGATAATAGCTCAGCTCCAAATGTATAATAGAAATTAAATTCTAATAAGAAATAAGACAAATAAAATACCATATGCATAAATGTCATACTATGGATGAATACATTATATACAGTGAGTTGCATGAAAATGAATACTGACCCTAACCTAAAAGTTTGGGGCTTACTCTAACCTCACCCTTTAGCTTGTTTAGAATTGGAAATGTCAGCAAGAATGGAGATAAGCAGTCCCCAGTCCACACCCAGTCCTTGGCATCCATAATCTCATTCAACCCTCACTACAAGGTGGTCAGGGAGACATTATCACTTCCCAATAGATGATGCAACTGGTCCAGAGGGGTAACGTTGTTTGCCCAAAATTAGAGTTGTACTAACAACATAAGGCTGAAGTCAAACACCAAATGCAAAATTGCTTAAGTGCAATATTCTTACCCCAATCTGCCTCCATTAGAGCCATGAGGTTCCTCTGTTTCCCGTCAGCTTCTAAGTGCACAGTGGAAGTGTACCATTTCATGATGTGGTGCACCTTTCCTTAGTTATCTTTATAGTGACACCAAATAAAATTCCAAAGGGCTGAATTAGGATAGCTTTTTCTAGCACCAGTTTCAATGTCTAAATGTAATTCTAAGAAACGATGAACTACAACACACCAGAAACATTCAAAGACACAGCAATGAAAACAAAAGAAGTTTTTCCATTTATTCACATCTTCTTTCATTTCTTTCATCAATGTTATGTAGTTTTCAGTGTACAAGACTTTCTTGTCCTTGGTTAAGTTTATTCCTAAGTATTTTAGTCTTTTTGATGCCATTTTAAATGGGATTGTTTTCCTTGTTTCCTTTTCTGAATAGTTCATTGTTAGTGCAAAGAAAATCAACTAATATAATGTCAGTTATACCTCAATTCAAAAAATAAAATTGATTTTTGTAGGTTGATTTTATATCTTGCAACTTAACTGAATTTGTTTATTAATTCTAACAGTTTTTGTGTGTGGAATCTTTAGTTTTTCAACATATAAGACCATATGATCTATAAGGAAATAAGTATTTTTTCCTTTCCAATTTGCATGTATTTTATTTCTGACATGTTCATGAATGGAAGACATAATATTGTCAATATGTCCATACTACCCAAAGTGATGTACAGGTTCAATGCAATCCCTATCAAAATCCCAATGGCATATTTTACAGAAATAGAAAAAAACACTAAAATTCATATAAAACCACAAAAGACCCCAAGTAGCCAAAAAATCTTGAGAAAGAACAAAGCAAAAGGCATCATATCCCTTGATTTTAAATTATATTACAAAGCCACAGTAATTAAAACAGCATGGTACTGGCATTAAAACAGATGCATAGATCAATGAACAGAATGGAGAGACCAGAAATTATTGCAGGCATATAGGTCAACTGTTCTTCAACAAGGGTGTCAAGACTACCCACTGAGGGAAGAATAGTCAGTCTCTTTTACAAATAGGGTTGGGTAACCTGGATCTCCACAAGCAAAAATATAAAATCCAATCCTTATCTTACACTATACACAAAAATCAAATCAAAATGGGTTAAAGATCTAAATATAAGACATAAAACTATAGAACTCCTCATAGAAAACCTAGGGGAAAAACTATATAACATTGAACTAGGCAATGATTTCTTGGATATAACACCAAAAATGCAAACAATATAAGCAAAAATAGACAAGTCAGACCATACTGAATTAAAAGACTTCTGCACAGCAAAGAAAACAATCAACAGAGTGATAAGACAACCTATGGAATGGGAGAAAATATTTGCAAACCATGTGTCTGACAAGGAATTAATTTACAAAATATATAAAGACCTTCTACAAGTCAATGGCAAAATTTTTTTCAATGGGCAAAGGACTTGAACTAACATTTAAACAAAGATAATACACATTGAAAAACGGGTATATGAAAAGATGTTCAACATTACTGATGACCAGGGAAATGCAAATCAAAACCACAATGAGATATCACCTCACGTTTGTCAGGATGTAGAGATATTGGAACCCCTGTTCGCTATTGGTAGGAGTGAGATACAGCCAGATGGAAAACCATATGGGAGTTCCTCAAAAAATTAAACATAGAACTCCCATATGATCCAGTAATCCCATTCTTTGGTATATAATTCAAAGGAACTGAAACTGAATCTTAGAGATACCTGCCCTCCCGTGTTCACTGCAGCATCATTCATGATAACCAAGACAGAAAAGCAACCTAAGTGTCCACTGACAAATGAAAGGATAAAGAATATGTGGTATATATGTATGCATACAGACACTACATGTAACTGTACCTACACACACACACACACACACACACACACACACACACACACACACACATATATATACACACACAATGGAGTATTACTCAGCCTTAGGGTAAAAGAAAGGAAATTCTGTGGTATGCAACAACATGGATAAACCTGGAGGATATTGTGTTGAGTGAAGGACAAATACTTGTAGGATTCCACTTATGTAAGTTATATACCAGGGGTCCCCAAACTTTTTACACAGGGGGCCAGTTCACTGTCCCTCAGACCATTGGAGGGCCGGACTATAAAAAAAAAAACTATGAACAAATTCCTATGCACACTGCACATACCTAATTTTAAAGTAAAAAAACAAAACGGGAACAAATACAATATTTAAAATAAAGAACAAGTAAATTTAAATCAACAAACTGACCAATATTTCAATGGGAACTATGCTCCTCTCACTGACCACCAATGAAAGAGGTACCCTTCCAGAAGTGCAGCGGGGGCCAGATAAATGGCCTAAGGGGGCCACATGTGGCCCGCGGGCCGTAGTTTGGGGACCCCTATTATATACCAAATTTTTCGCTCCATAAGATGCACTTTTCCCCCAAAAAAAGTGGAGGGGGAAATGCCCGTGTGTCTTATGGCGCAAAAAATATGGTATTTTATTAAATATTTTAACACACCATTTGGTTCACAATATTTTTTTTCTTATTTTCTTCCTTAAAACCCTAGATGTGTCTTATGGTCAGGTGCATCTTACGGAGTGAAAAATACAGTAAGTTACCTAAAATAGTCAAACTCATAGAAGCAGAGAGTTGACTGGTAGTTGCCAGGAGCTGAGGGAAGAAGGAAATAGAGAGTAATGCATAAAGTTTCAATTATATAAGATGAATAAGTTCTAAAGATCTGCTGCACAACATTGTGCCTACACTTGACAACACTGTATTGTTTACTTAAAATTCTGTTAAGAGGCTAGATCTCATAGTTAAGTGTTCTTACCACAGCAACAAAAAGAAGAAAACTGGAAGATATTATTAATTTTTGAATATTTGTTCAAACAAAACAGAAAAAAATAAAAGATTGTTAAATGTTTCTTAGGCTCAGCCCCCTTATCAGTAAAAAGAGAATTTTAACAAGTACTTACTAGTATTGCTCTCAGCACTAAAGTATGCATGCAAATACCTACCCAAGTACCTAGCACAAAGCATGTGAGCAATAAATAGTAGTGTTCTTCCTTTTCAGTGCACAATTTTCCTGAACTTCTTCAGAATTTACAAAATACAGGAGCAAGTACTTCTGAATAAGCATCTAAGGTAATAAGAAGAATAGAACCTGAGACTAGAAAATGTGAACTGTATGACTATCATGTGACACATAACTGCTGCTTTTAAGAACATCTTTCAGACAGAGCCTCAGAAGCTAGCTGGCAGGCCCCAGCCTCTCCTTTCCAGCCTGCTGCTTTAACTCCAGCCCAAAGAGGGTGCAAAGCACTTCCCGATCCGACAGCAGCTCAGCATCCCACATGAAAGAGCAGCACTCACAACCCAGTTTAGACTCAAATGTTCAGGCCCTATCACCAAATTTCACTCCATTTCCGCAGAAACTGACCCCTGCTGCAGGCTGTCATTCAAACAAGA
Source organism: Saccopteryx bilineata (assembly GCF_036850765.1). NCBI lineage: Eukaryota > Metazoa > Chordata > Mammalia > Chiroptera > Emballonuridae > Saccopteryx > Saccopteryx bilineata. Next base: position 111,022,184 of record NC_089491.1, read on the forward strand.
AGAGTGCTATAGAGAAACCTTTTTGAGGGGGAACTGCTAAACATTTCCCTTGACTCTTCCTCTGCTAGTCACTAAACATTCTAAACTCTTGCAGTGTAAATAAAAGGAGATCAGAAACCATACCTCCCTCCCTCCCTTCTCCTCCCTCCATCCTTCCCCTTTCCTCCACTCCCCTCTCTCCCTCCCTCCCCTCCCCTCCCTCTTTCCCTTCCTTCTTTCCCTCCCTTTTTCCTTCCCTCCTTCCTTCCTTCCTTCCCTCCTTCCTTCCTGCCTCCCTATCTGCCTTGCAACCCTTTTGAGAGAAAAGTACAATGCTCAGTGCAAACGTTACAATGATGGTTCCTGCCTAGAGTTGGATAGACATTTTAATGAAGGTAATGATGGATATATGCCTACTAATTTAATGCTGGATCATTCTTTTAAAAGGAAGTGGAGGAAAAGAAAGAAAATTCAAATCCTTAAGAGGAATGTATAGAAGCAACTGCCTTATTATGATCTTAATGAGTTATTATTTCTCTCACAAGGTGATTACCAGTTACTATCATTAACATTTAGTAATACCCTTTCAGTCACTTGGAAGAAAGATGTTAAAATGCAACAATAATTATGAAAATACTAACAATTTTATTATAATAATAAATGTGGCATTCTTCTCTCCTGCTGATTAATTCTAAGTATATGTGCTTTAATAAAATGTTAAACAATGATATAGTAAAAGTTTTTTTAGGGAGCTACCTTCCATTAAGAGTAAATGTACTAAAAATACTACATTCATATAAAATGTACTGGATATATGAACTTGGCTCTTTGGGAAGATACTTTTTACTTACCTAAGTTATGATTATAATTCTGAGAATGCACAGTTACTTCTCACAATCAAAAATACTACCTTTTGCCTGACCAGGCGGTGGCGCAGTGGATAGAGCATCGAACTGGGATGCCGAGGACCCAGGTTTGAGACCCCGAGATCGCCAGCTTGAGCGCGGGCTCATCTGGCTTGAGCAAGAAGCTCACCAGCTTGGACCCAAGGTCACTGGCTCAAGCAAGGGGTTACTCGGTCTGCTGTAGCCCCATGGTCAAGGCACATACGAGAAAGCAATCAATGAACAACTAAGGTGTTGCAATGGAAAACTGATGATTGATGCTTCTCATCTCTCTCCATTCCTGTCTGTCTGTCCCTATCTATCCCTCTCTCTGACTCTCTCTCTCTGTCCCTATAAAAAAAAATTACCTTTCCTAGTCAGTCTTGGACTTATATTCTAATGCATCACAACAAATTCATGAACAATTTTACCAAGATGCTTTCTACATCTAAACCTAAATGTCACTTTATAATATTTCAAAACACAATTATGTGCATATATTTAAAATAAAGGAGGCAGAAAGCATTATCTTATCAAGATCCCACATCTCTATTTCTGAAAATGATTAAGAAATTATGTCAAATGGAAGTATTGAATATTAAGTAGCAAACTGTTCGAACTAAGTGATTTATGTAAATCAATATGGATACACAGTTTTATAGGTCTACCTGTTCAGCTCAGCATGAACTGTCTCAAGAAAAACAATGTTTAGTTTCCATGTTGAAAACTAGGCTTTACCTTTAAAATAAAAACTGCACACTATCTTATGCCAACTGACAATGACAAAAAGTTCAAGTCTACAACCATAAAATGTTCACTTAAATACAATATTGTTTTCCACCCAAATGGGGTCTGATAGCAGTCCCCTTCAGTTCACGAAGACAATAATTCGGTCATCTGAAATCTATAGTGTCAACAGGTTTATGATCACAAACATTTGATGAACTGAACATTGTAGCTACCCTTCAATAATGCTTGTGGTGTGACAGGGCCTATCGGTTACCATAGTGATCATGTGGCAGCTTCTGATTTATGGCCTTGCTCCCCAGGACTGTGACGGCTTCTCAGCTATACCTTTAGCAGCTATTTCAGATTTGAGAGCTACACTATGATAAATGCTCACTATGTGAAAGATACACTCAACAGAACCTAACCTTGGAGAACAGTGCTTTAAATGCAAATGGCCAGCTTTGCCTTCCTCTTAGAATATGAGTGATTCCAAAGCCATGGAACAGGGAGACCTCTGCCCTCTGACACACAGATTCTTCTCCTTAGAAACTGTCATTTCCAGAGACGCCACCCTGTGAATAGTTAAGTAGCGTGGAATAGAAAATGAGGCGCTAAATTCTGCTGAGGCTAGCTAGCCCAGCCGCACATCGATTACAAAAGCAGGCGTGCGTCTGAGCAATTAGTGAGGCGTTCAGTTATGTGGTGCCAAATGTTCAATGTATTTAGAAAACTATCACTACAGGTCAATAAATTATGTCATTTCATCTCGAATAATTGACACAGCTAAGGCTTTCTCATGAAACCCTGAAAAGAGCAATTCAGGGAATAATCTCACAGTTGGGTATCCATTTGCCAATACCTCCTAGTTATAAATGCCAGAGGATGATGAGATATATATATATATAATATATATATATAATATATATATATAATTATATATAACAATCAAGTTTTATCTGATTTTTGCTGTAGGAAAACACAGCACACACAATACTGGTGATTTGTCACAGGAGTTTGTCACACAGCTAGGTAGTGCATAGATGCCAGCTATCACCACTGCATGTGTGAATTAACATCCTGGAAAGATTATGATATATATCATTTCATTCCCTTACATTGTTTCTGTCTGTCCTTTCATTTGACTACATGGCAATAAAACACTAAGCGAATATGGCCTTTCAAGCTTATCAAGCTCACAGGCACCATGCACTAATCTGTGTATTAGCAAGTCCCCACACGGCTACCAAGTTATTGATTCTGCCATCTAAATCCCTTGCTTTGACAAGAAGGGTATTGCTTTTAGAAAAAAATAAAACAATCTCCTCAATCATTTATGTTTCGTTCTTAGAGCTTTGTTTGCAGAAACCTTTTCTAAGGGCTAAAACACACGCTGTCTTTTCACGGCATAATAGATCAGCAGAAATGAAAACCAGTCTACTTTCTCTTTCGCAGGGCTGATATTAAAGCATAGCCACGGCCAGGGGTGTGTTCTTCCTGACTCACACAACCCAGAGGTGAGAATGTATGTTCCCTTTTCTGCTTTGTTGATTCATCAAAACTGTACAATATTCTGTGCGGCACACTAGCCAGTTCCCCATAAATCATTGCTGACTTAACCAAACACTTACTTGATAACTAAGTCTTATTATGTCTTATTGGTAGATAGAGTAGAGGGGAAGACAAAATAATTCAAAAGACCCTCTCTCATTGTCAAGTAATTGAAATAGACATATATTTGCAGAATATTCTCAAGAACTACTTTCAAAATTCAAATCATATATCCCAATTAAGTCAAGTACCATATTTCCCCAATATAAGACCCACTATTTTTTGAAAAATTTGGGGTCTAAAAACTGGGTACATCTTATACAGTGGTTGTGGCATTTCAAATGCCACAGATGGAACTGAGGAAGAGGCAATATATGAAGACAGTGATTTGTCATCAGACACAGATGAGGACAAGCTAATGGATGGGAGTTTTGCCAGTGATGAGGAGTTGTATGGATTTATGATGAATAAAACTTGAGTTCAATAACTTTATGTAATACATTTTATTTTCAAATTTTCAGCCCCAAAATTAAGATGCGTTTTATACATGGGAGCATCTTATACATGGGGAAATACGGTATATACACATTTTATTTGTTTGTTTGTTTGTTTGTTTACTTACTTATTTATTTTGGTGGGGTTGGGAAAATGAGCAGGAATTGATTGCTTTGGATTAGCTATTTGATTTTGTGCTGGGGAAAGAAAACCCAATAGATTACAGATAACTCTCCGCCCACCTTGCCCCCAGCTCTTTATAGCAAATAGTTACATATCAGTGAGCAGAGCTAGCTATTTAATTGAATCTGATCTGCCTGTTCCCACAAGTAGGAATTCACAGGTACCTCATAGGAGACCATGTGGGGATTAATATCTTTTTATTGCAAATCAGATACACCAGAGAGGAAATTCACATAATAAGGTATTAAGAAGTCAAAAGATATCAGCATCTAGAATGGAATATTTCATTACATTAAAAAACTGTATCCATTTCTTTGGTATTAAGCAGTCTGAAAGTTAGAGACAAATTTATATGCCTCGTAGCAGTTCTGTAAACAGGAATAAATTAGGCAAATACATAATTTGCTAAACTGGCTTGACCTTAACTCTGCAGAGTGAGCTAGCATTTCCTTGTAGGTCTTCACTCTGCTGCTGTCCTTGAAACAATTGCATGAGGCCCAAAGTTCCCAGAACCCAGTTGTCCAAACCCACTTTCTGATCCCAACCCACATCACTAAGACAGCAGAACCACCTTCACACCCTCCACCAGAAGACTTCCTCTAGGGACAGAACAGTTTCAGAAAACAAAACTGGTGTTCCCAGCACTTCTTTATCCTGTTCTCTTTCCCCTCCATCTCACTAAGGAGTAGAGTACAGAAAAGACAGGTGATTAAAAGCAAAACGAAATGCAAATCTACCAAGCTTTTCCTGTCTTTTAATTCTGAACCAATTAGATTACCACCCATCTAGACCCAGAGCTAGAAAATAAAGAAGTGTTGACAGAGGTCCCAGTCTTCAACACCTTCTGTTTCATCAGCTCTTGCAAATTCTATCATTTCATTTTTCTTACCTACATAGCCCACTAGGAGTTAACCACTGTCAGCCAGGCTAGAGGCTTTCTGGTCCAGAGGTCAGCAATCTTATTAAATCCCTATGCCACCACGGGGACAAAGTAATGCCCACACTGCTCAGTGCAAGGCAAAGGGGAAAAAAATTATTGAAGAGAGAAAAAGTTAGAAAAGCCAGAGGGAAAATGAGAAAAAAAATAAGAAATGAATGAGAGCAAGTGGTTGTGAGAAAACCACCATATACTTCTACACCTAGACTGTTCCTACCTTGCTTCTAGGAATTCACCAATTAAGAAGGCACTTGGTGTAATTTAAATAATCGTTGCAACTAAGAAACTCCCCAAAGATATAGCAGAATCTTATATTTTTTAAGTTGATGTCATTCTATTGTGAATACACTGCCCACACCCAGAAGTCCTGGTATAGTCATCTTTGGCATTTTGTAGACAAGTGCTAAAATTTAGCAAGTATGAAACATATTGACATTTATTTTTATCATGGCAATGCTCCAAAACAGAATGAACTGTCTTTCATGTTAATGAACAAGAATTGGGCTAGAGCAACTACACATGATATAGCCTCTCATTTTTAATCTAATTTATGTATACTAAATACATTATTAAACAATCCTTCTAGCGTTAAGTCTCAGTGATGCAATTACAGGTTTATGTCCCTTTTGTTTGTAAATGTTTATATTTGAGGGAGAACTCACAATCATAATAGTAGATACCTAGATCTAGCAACCATTTGCTAACACATTATAAATTGAAGAAAAGTGATGTCTGCTTCATTTGTTAAGATAACACTTTCAATTCACAATGCACCATAATTCACTTATTTTAAGAGAAGGCGTCTATGATTACATCCAAGAATGTAACTTACTGTCTGCTTACGTTGTCCAGAATTAAATGGGACATAGTGTGACAAAAGAGATACATCTAATCTGAAGATATCAGGATGGTAAAGTAACAGCATGTGAGAAGCCATGGAAGCTCTATGACTCTGTACCCTGGGGAAGCTGAATGCAAGAAGAAATATACATGTCAGGAGAATTACATGTGCTCTTGATTGCACCAGGTATCAAACCAGTAACAATAGGTAGGACATATTGGCAAACAGATTGCTACTTAAAATAAAAGGAAATTTTTATTTTGAAAAAATTAGCCCTGGCCAGTTGGCTCACTGGTAGAGCGTCAGTCCAGTGTGTGGATGTCCCAGGTTCGACTCCCAGTCAGGGCACACAAGAGAAGCAACCATCTGCTTCCCTACCCCTATCTCTTTCTCTCTCTCTCTCTCTCTCTCTCTCTCTCTCTCTTCCCCTCCCACAACCATATTTCAAGTGGTTTGGGCAAAGTTGGCCCTGGGCACTGAGGATGGCCCCATGGCCTTGCCTCAGGTGCTAAAATAGTTCAGTTGCCAAGCAACAGAGCAGTGCCCCAGATAAGCAGAGCATCACCAGGTAGTGGGCTTGCCAGGTGGATCGTGGGTGTGGTGCATGCAGAAGTCTGTCTCTGCTTCCCCGCCTCTCACTTAATAAAAGTTAATTAAGTTAATTAATAAAAGTTAATTAATTTTTTAAAAATTAGCAATCTTTAAAGACAGAATTAGCTAGAAAGAACACCTGAGAGGAAGGTTATAGAGAAATTTAAAGCTTCAGAAAAACAACTCCCTACCATTTCAGGTCCTTTGGGACCAGATGGAGCATGACATTTGACCACTGAAAATGTTATTAACCAAGAATAGAAAAATGATATATGTATAGTACCCTGAATCACTCTAAGGACTAATGAGCCACCCAGTTACTTGCTGCCAATGCCAACTGGTCAACTACAAAATCTAAGTTATTAATATTTATTTCCTTTTTTCTAAAAATATGGTTTCAATCAAAATAGTGCTAAGCCAACAAACCAAGAAAATGCTTCAGATCTTAAATATGGCACCGGACACAGCTCAGAAATTTCATTTCCCTTTCCTCCTCCTACTCCCAAGGCCATTTTCCACTGGCTGAGAATGGCCAAAAACAGGCTGAATAAACACAACAGAAAAACTGGTTCTGATCCCTCAAATCAACAATAAGCCACTTCTGTTTCCCTTCTGCTGACATAAAAAATCACTTTAATATAATGTAATTTTCTTCAGATCCCATATAAACCATCCTTTAAGTGGTGGGCTGAGAGGGGAAGTGCTAGAGGAACTGGTGTTTTCTCCCTGGTGTCTCACCGTCATGCTTCCAGTGACAATTTCTGACTGACAAGCATGACGCTTGTTTGCTAGCTCTTCTGCAGTAGAGAAGTTGGACTACATTTAGCTTTAAGTTTCTGTCCAAACCTAAGAGTCTATAAGCTCATGAAACTTAGAAATTAAAGCTCAAACTGTAAGCAATATACCCACTCTGAAAAATTTTGAAATTCTGATATTTTTCCACTTCCCGTGAAATCAGAAGGTGTTATAATTATTCATTTATTCAATATTTGTTGAGCACCTACCATGCGCTAGACATTGTTCTAAGAACTGGATAAATAGAAATAAATGAAAAGAAAGCTATTGACCTCGCTGTGACACCTTTCAACAGTTATAGAGTACATGAACTATGAAAAACTCATTTATATAGAAAGGTTATATAATGTTAATCGATATATTTCATCTATCAATTATATATAAAATATGATCCCACAAGTTGAAAACATAATACAATTCTACAGAATATTAATAGATAGATTGTATACTAGCTAAACAGGAAAATATGTAACAAATACGCAAATGCTAAACAGCATTGTTCCTAAGTCCAGACACTTGGACTCATCAGGCACAGGGTATGTGATCAGGGGCCACTTCACAATTATATAAATAATTTTCTATTTATTATAAGCCTTTAATTATCATGTAAGCATTGGATGCCCAATAGGCATTAGCTTTACCATTTCCTTCTGTTTACATTATGTACGTTACTATGGGGGGACAGAAACATAAAAGACATGGTTCCCTGTTCCAAGGGTATACCAACCAAGATTAAACAAACACAGAAGTCATAATATAGTAGAAGAAGAGGAGGAGGAGGAGGAGGAGGAGGAGGAGGAGAAGGAAAAGGAGGAGCAGGAGGAGGAGGAGGAGGAGGAGAAAAAGAAAAAAACCTCATAAGACAGTAAGCTTGATAGTAGTGGGTAGTGCAAAATAATTGAAAGGAAAGTTAGAGGCAGATTTGTGGAGAGCTTGAACATTAGCCTAAGGCTGAACTTAGCCTAGCCTTGGGTATTATTCAAGACATAGTATCTGATGTCTGAATCAGAGCCCAGGGAAGACAGTAGAGAGAACAGAGACAATAAATAGAACCTTGACCCCATCTGCAACAGGCAGGGCAAGCTGATGCCAGCAGGGCTCAGTAAGGAATTCCCCTAGGAAAGGCAGAGCATGGGTCTGAGTGTATGGCATCAGAGAGCAGGTCTAGATACAGGAGGTGCAAGTCCAAATCGGGAGGATCAAGGCCAGCACAACCTGGCTCCAGTGGAAGACCTGGCAGGAAACTATGACAGAGGCTTCGAATTGGGTAGACCACATAGACACAGCGACTGACACTGGGTTCAAAGGGAATGCAGCGAACAGAACCCAAACCCGGTAAAGTGCAGGACCAGAATCACAACTAATTTTATACTAAGCCAACCAAGAGAATCGGCTGGGTTTCTGAAGCACCCTCTGACTAAGAAAGAGATTCTCCTCAGGGCCTGGGATGGAAATGAGCCTGCAAGAGAGAATGAAGGAGTCCCAGCTGCCCAGGGAGGAGGCCAGGAACCCAGGCATGTCACTTGGCCCTTCTGAAAGAACTCTTTATCTTCTGAAAGGTAACAGGACAAATGCTCTATCTCATGTGAAACATCAGCAAATATAAGAAGTTAGAATTTTCCCCCAACAACTGTGTGATTTAAACTCACATGAAACTCCGAGCAATATTTATCGTATCTTCCTCTAAAGCTGTGATAGCGAACCTTTTTATAAAAACCGCCCACTTTTGCAGTACTGGTCAACCTGGTCCCTCCCGCCCACTACTGGGCTTCCAGCTTTCATGGTGGGCGCTGCAATTAGCACTGCAATTAGCCCACCATGAAAGCTGGACCGCCCACTAGTGGGCGGGAGGGATCAGGTTGACTAGCACTGCAAAAGTGGGTGGTTTTTATAAAAAGGTTTGCCATCAGGGCTCTAAAGTATGCAGTCTTAGAGAATTACTGAAGAATTTGTGGTCCGGCTTACTAAAAAAACAAACAAACTATGTTTTTGTTTATTTCATGAAGAAATTAAACTAATTTAAACTAATAAAGAAAAGCAACGTTGGGCAAGTAACTAAATATCACCAAACCTCCCATAAATTGAACATGATAATTTAATGTGAGCATTCAATGAGATGGTAAGGGAAGAGCTCACTCAGGTACATATTATCAGAGCTAGTCCTACTGCATTTTATTAAATATTATGTACCATCAATTGTAAAATATACTGTTATAATAAGAAAACAAAAAAGAAATAATACAGTATAAAAGAGAAGAAAAGAAAAAAGACTGACATCTAACCAAGATGCATCATTGATTGCAAAATATATCTTGATTTCAGAGATTTTAAAATGTAGGAAGCCCTGGTTGGTTGGTGAAGCAGTGAATGCTGGTCCCAGTGTGTGGAAGTCCCAGGTTCAATTCCCAGTCAGGACACACAAGGAAAAGCAACCATCTGCATTTCCCTACCTTTATCTCTCTCTCTCTCTCTCTCTCTCTCTCTCTCTCTCTCTCTCTCTCTCTTCGCCTCCCACAGCCATAGCTCAAGTGGTTTGAGCAAAGTTGGCCCTGGGCACTGAGGATGGCTAAATGGCCTTGGCCTTAGGCACTGAAATAGCTTGGTTGAGGAGCAACGGAGCTGTAGCCCAGCAGGGCAGAGCATCCCCTGGTAGGGGCTTGTGGGGTGGGTCTCAGTTGGTTGGGGTGCATGCAAAAGTCTGTCTCAGCCTCCTGCCTCTCACTTAATAAAAAAAAATGTGGGAAAATTGTCTTTTTTAGCATTCAAGAAAAAAATACTAACTAAAAGTAACAACATTAATAGCTTCCTTTAAATAGAGGACCGTACCTGAAGGGAAATTACCCATCCTTATAGAGAACATTAACTCAACCACTTACTTAATCATGGAACTACAGCTTTGAAAGGGATCTTGGAGAGCATCCTTCCTGCCAAAACCCCAATTCTGTACCTTCCCTGATTCCCATCCCCTCAGAGACAATCACTCTCATAACAATCTGCACATATGTTTCTCTTGCCTCCCAGCTGAAAAACTACAGCTGTGCTTTATATACTTTTAAGGGCAAAATTATCTTATTTACTTCTGAATCCTAGCTCTGTGACTGTTTGATGAATTGGTTAATGAATGACTCCTCAAGAGAGCTGAAACAACCAAAACAACCAACTCAAGACAATCATCAAGACTGGTAAAAATGTAAAGAAGGGCATAAAAGCAGCAAACAGCTGATAATCACTCTTCACAACCCCATTTGCTATGAACTGAACTGTACCAGCCCTGCAAAAAAAATCCATATTTTGAAGCCCTAACCCCTGATGTGTTGGTGTTTAGACTTTAGGAGGTAATCAGGGTTGGATGAGGTCATGAGGATAGGGCTCCCCTGAAGGGACTGCTGCCTCTATAAGAGGAAGAGAGTGACTGACCTGTGGTGGTGCAGTGGATAAAGAGTCGACCTGGAAATGCTGAGGTCGCCGGTTCGAAACCCTGGGCTTGCCCGGTCAAGGCACATATGGGAATTGATGCTTCCAGCTCCTCCCCCTTCTCTGTCTCTCTCTCTTCTCTCTCCCTCTCTGTCTTTCTCTCTCCCTCTCTCCCTCCTCTCTAAAAATGAATAAATAAAATTTAAAAAAATTAAAAAAAAAAAAAGAGGAAGAGAGTGAGATGTCAGTGCCATATGAGGGCACAGTGAAAAGGTAGCTACCTCCAAGCTAAGAAGAGGGCCCTCACTGGGGACAAAATCTAAGGTTATCTCAGTCTTAAACTACTCACCCTTCTGAATTGTGAGAAATAAATTTATGTTGTTTAAGTCAATCAGTCTATGATATTTTGTTATGGCAGCCCAAGCAGACTAACACGCTAGTTTTACACTAAATATAGTCTATAAAAAAAAATAAAAATAAAACAACCAAAAAAAAAAACATTTGCTGGTATTACCAAGAGATTTAAGAATAACCTGATCTCCTAACTTACTAAATTGGAAGAAGCACTATATTTATATAAAGATTAAAATGTGGCTCTAAAGACACAGACAGAAAGAAAATACTTGTAGAATAAAACCCTAGACAAATAATCAAATGTGAATTGGTGTTGAGCCTTTCTCCCTTAATGATAACACAAAGGTAAACAGATGTGGTCCACATCCGAGTTGTGTTTAAAACATGTCAGGTCACTAGCTAAGGGCATGTCAAAATTAAAATACTGTTAACAACTATAAAATACTTCAGTGTGAGAGTGAGGCCATCACAGAAAGTGAACATGAGATGGCAAGTCTCCCTAACAAGCAAAACCTGAGAGTATGACATCTGCAAGGGTGTATATTTGGAGATAGAGTTAAACTGAGGCGAAATCCTCAGTTTTTGTTATTACAAACAGGAAATCTCCAAGATATTTCTTACTCTCAATGTGTTTACGTAACAACAAAACGACAAGTTCTGATTCCCTGCGCGCTTACTATGTACCAGGTCACGTGGACTGTGTGCACACACGCATTGTTTAATTCACAATGAAATCTTTCACTCCCCATTCCTATTACGTTACCAAGTCTTGAGGATCACAGCACTTAAATTCCTCCTCAGCCATTTTCTCCATGCCTACCATCACTCCATTCACTTAGGTCCTTGTCTGTCTCCTCTAACATAACTGCTAAATGTATTTCGTTAATAATTCACTGTCTCAGGTGTCAGCCCCCTTCTGCTCCATCCCTCACACAGCAGGAGTACGTATGCTTGTAAGAGGCAAACTTATCACTCTCTCTCCAGGGCCGTGGGTTCTAAACCCGTGAGCATGTGAGGCTCAGCACGATCTGGTCCCTGTCTGCCCCTGGACACATCACAATTGCCTCTCCCCACCACGCACTCTGGGGCCCAGCCACATGGCATTCCCAGCATGGGTTCAGTCCCCCACACATGCCATGCTGCTTCACCTCTTCACGACTCCTGCAAATGCTTAAAACTCTGTGAGACTCAACTCTAACATCTCCTCCGCTGGAGACATCCACAACCCAAATCCCTCCCTGCCAGCATCCACCAGCCATCAAGCATGGCAACCAAAGCATAGGCATGTCCTTCCTCTTCCCGCCCCCAAAGAGCATCGTTCATTCTACGGAAGTCAGCTGGGGAGTGTGGGGTATTGAAGAAGATGGGCTGGCTGCCCTCCCAAAAGACATGCTTTAAACGCAATGAATTTCACCACAGTCCAGGGCATGGTCCTTGTATAGCATAATTCCATCAATGCAAAATGTTGTTCAGACAGAAGAAGCTAAATCATACTCACTAACCGACCAAAGACTAAATAACATAAAGAGAAGTCTTTAGTCCAGCAGCGAATTAGAATAGGAAAAAAAAAAAAAAGAATAAAATAAGAATAAAGCATATGAAATGATAGTATCAACTACATTCTCCTCACCTTTATTATTTCACACTAACTTCTTGGGCTCTGACCCTAGTGATACCCACAGCATGTCTTATTTTTATAGCTTTGCTGAAGCAACATAGATGATTGCTTTCTTTGTCTGCCTTGCCTTGGGAGATAATTTTCAAAAAGCCCAATTTGTATATTCCTTTTCCTTCTCATTTTAATCATCATAAAGACAGCCTTTCATCACATCATGCCAGGAAATGAGTAAACATGCTAACAGCACCTATGAAAATAGGCAAAGCACTAATGTTTCTGAAGCTGAGAAGGATGTCTAACACATCATCGTTACTGAATTTCCCTCCTGAAAATAAAAATGGAATGAGTGTGTACCAGGAAGGGTATTTTAGTGGGTAAATAAATAAATAAATATCTTATGTGTATTCCACCTTACTCCAGCTCTTCCTAATTTCTCCCAAGAAATCATGTGCTCATATGAAGCTAGTTATTATGTTTACTGAGAATGAGCAGAAGTCAGCCCTTCAGCAGTCATGGCACAGGAACACCATTTCTTTTCCCTGAGCTGTGTCGAGTACCCAAAGATTTCAGGATACCTCACGTCAACACTGGATGCTTATCTGTTGATTGCCACTAGCCCTATTTTATATCGCCAAAGGAGAAATGACTTGAAAATTTTAAGTGGAAGTATACATTTCGGTGCTCCATTACCATCACTCTGGCATACTATTCTTCTGGCTAACAATATAGACAGTGACGGCCACATCCAAAGCCTTGCTTAGAACCACAGCCATCTTCTAACCAGCATGCAAATCAATTACCTCATCCCTAGAAAAAATAAATTTTGAAGAAACAGAAACACTGAATTCTAACAAATAGGCCTGACCTGTAGTGGCACAGTGGATAAAGCATCGACCTGGAATGCTGAGGTCGCTGGTTCGAAACCTTGGGCTTGCCCAGCCAAGGCACATATGGGAGTTGATGCTTCCTGATCCTCCCCCACTTCTTTCTCTCTCTCATCTCTCTTAAATGAATAAATAAAATCTAAAAAATTTCTAACAAATGGGACATGGGCAAGCTTCATCCGAGAGAAATTAACAATTCCCTCAGTACCATGGTGTGGCATTATAATATTTGGATAATGTTAAACATGGGTAGAAAACACAGTACACAAAAGCTGTTCTGAATTAGGAAAGCTACTGACTCTGCTAAATCACATACAATACACTGACCATCAGCACTCTCAAGGGATTGTGGTCAAAGATCCAGCAAGCCAGCTGGGCTAGGGATGCATCTGGGAACGTCTACGAAGTAAATAACTGTCAATGGCTATGTCCCTGCATACTCAGTTACTCAAATATGCTTTCTTCCAACTCTTTTGGATATGAAAAATAAATGAGTTGACACTGGATAATATCTTAGAGACTGTACACTGAGACTCCTTCTAAAAATTCTACTCCTCAGTAAGAGGTATGGATCTTAAATAGTCAATGCTTTAGATAGCCAGCATCAGCAAGGACACAGATCTCCCCTGCTTGCCTCTTAAAGAGATGCCATCAAGGGAGAGGTTAATAACTTTCCTTTCCTAATATTTTTGTTTACTTTGATTTATTAAGATTACCAATAACAAAACATGGAAATGCATTCTTAAGGAGTCAGGAGGCCCTGGCCAGTTGGCTCAGTGGTAGAGCATCGGCCCTACATGTGGATGTTCCTGGTTCGATTCCCAGTCAGGGCACACAGGAGAAGTGCCTATCTGCTTCTCCACCCTTCTCCTCCCACAGCCATGGCTCAAATGGGTTCTAGCAAGTTGGCCCCGGGTGCTAAGGATGGCTCCATGGCCTCTCCTCAAACACTAAAGTAGCTCAGCTGCTAAGCAACCAAGCGATGCCCCAGGTGGGCAGAGCATCGCCCCCTAGTATGCTTGCTGGGTAGATCCCAGTCCAGCACATGTGAGAGTCTATCTCTGACTCCCTTTCTCTTACTTAATAAAACAAAATAAAATAAAATAAAATAAAATAAAATAAAATAAAATAAAATATTCAGGACATACATGTTCAGCAGCTAGTTTTCCCACCTAGTAACATCAAGTAACTCATTTTTTTAGATATGCGTTTTTTTTCCATTAGAAGAAGAAAGGACTAATTACTCTAAGATTCTCTCCAATGTACACAAAGAGCTTAGATTTCCTGTACAATAAAAAAACTACACTTCCACATTTTTAAACAAAATAATTGGATTAAAAAACAGGTTTTAGTGTACATATTTGTATTTTGTGGAAGACTGAGCTCGAGCCATTCCAGAAAAATAATGGTCACTACTTTTCCTTAGAATTCTCTAAATGACACTTCGCAATCTTCCTTCGCAATACACTCACATATTTAAAGGAAGGGGAGAGGCTGACTAAAATGTTACATAAATTGCTTGAAGTCCATGAATAGATGGAATGCTAAATGGCACAGTCCACAAGAAATGTCATTTTCACATCTGGGGAGGGAAGCAGAAAAATGCATCAGCTCTCAGTGAGGAATGAGTCTGTCCCACAGCTGAATTACGACTGAGACAGGAACAGAAGGTGAAACCCAGGCTCTGGGTCCCTCTTCATTATTATTGCTTTAAAGAAGCATTTCCCAAACAGTGTTCTATGAGACGTTCACAGATGCTCTGCTGAAAAGAGCCCCCATGGCCGCCCATGGCTAAGTGAAACGGTTAATTAAATGGATTTCTCTGCTACTGGACGTTTCAGAGCTTTGGAAAGTGAGGGTAGAGTCTCTATCTCTCAGAGAAGAATAAAGAATGCATCATTACCCTATCTTTGCTCCGCCCC
The DNA here is from genome assembly GCF_036850765.1 of Saccopteryx bilineata. NCBI lineage: Eukaryota > Metazoa > Chordata > Mammalia > Chiroptera > Emballonuridae > Saccopteryx > Saccopteryx bilineata. The sequence continues at coordinate 111,037,358 of NC_089491.1, forward strand.
CCCCCCAGGAATACCTATTAACCCTTCCTGAAACAGTGCAGAACACCCTCCTACCTTGTAGAATATAAAACAAAACCCTAATGTCTTCTTTCCCTCTAATTCCCACCAGACCATCTATTTCCCCATTCACAAAATTTAAATTCTACTACAGGTTACTTGCCCTCAAGAAAATATTAGACACTAAAGGGTTTAGTGCACATAAAATGCTTGAATGGAAGACAGGAATCCCCTCTTCGATGTATTAACCACGCCTTCTCCAGAATCTGTCAAATTTTCTGCTTAAGAAATCATATTAATTTTAACACTATATCAAGCTTTGTGTGTGTGTGTGAATGACAAATACACTACTATGATACTGCGGTATTGTACTCTGAGATATGGGCTCAACTGTCTGCCGTCTCTCTCCTCAGCACCCCTTCCCCAAACACACAGACACAGTTTCACAGTGAGACTGCCCAGGAGCAGAAACGTGCCACCACCCAGTGCCGCTCCAGCAGCTGCTCTCTGTACAACCTGCAGTGCTAGGGAAGGTCAGCAGCACAGAAACAAGGGACGGCTTTGAAACGTGCGTAATGAAACAGAGCTATTTATCAATATGCCCGACAAGAATATGGTGAGAGCCCATTTCAGCTGGCCAGAATGACTGCTGTACATCACCCTCTGAGGCAGGAAGCCAAGAAAGAACGAGTATTACCAAGTTGTTAAGGTAATGACACTGTGGCTGGTTCCATAAAACATTAGCTTTCCATTGCAAGGGCTGTGTTTAAAATTCAATGCGAGTCTGGGTCTCTGCTCCCAACGAGGTAGCAGCAGTCACCTCAACCTACAAGAAGCCACTCGGAGAACAAATTCCACTCGAGCAGAGCAGAGGCACAGTCACAATCCAGATGGGCTCAGTGGCTCCAGGCTGAAGGCCTTCACCCATTAACTCTCCACTCTGCGACAGCATGACCCAAGTAACAGTCTCCTCCGCCTGACTTCACCAGTAAATAAGGACCATCCAGAAAGAGAAACCGAACACACAAGCATCACAGAAATCACAGCTAAAAGCAAAACTCTGGGGTCAGATTAAGGGGTCTCATACCATCAGTACCTGCAGAATAGCTCTGCAGACTGAGGCTTTGGAGTTAAAGAGATTCGTTTTGAGTACTGACTCAATTACTGATTACCTACCTGACCTGGAGAAAGCACCCTCTTTTCACTTACACCTGCCTGTACTAAAGAAGTAGTAACTGTGGCATTAGAAGTGGTTAAGAGTGGGAGCACTGGCATTAGACAGCCTGGACTGTCATCCTCTGTCTGTGGCCTACTAGCTGCATGACTATGTAACTCACTTGACCTCTCTAAGCCTCAGTGCCTTCAACTGTAAAATAAGAATAACACTACCTAAGCTGTGAAGAGTAAATAAGACCTGACTAGAACATAGTAGAAACTGAATACATGTTAGTAGTTGCTTTATTCTGATAGTAGGAGGCATCACTACCTATTGCAGGAAGTATATATATAGGAAACAAAATAGTCCCTGAAAGAGGGTCACACCCTTATCCCTGGAACCTGTGACTATGTCAAGAGACTTTGTAGTTGTAATTAACTGAAAGATGTTGAGATGGAGAGATTATCCTAGATCATCGGGTAGTCAATGTAATCACAAATGTCCTTATAGGGGAAAGAGGAAGACAGGAGAGTCAGAGAAGGAGATGTGATGAGAAATGCACAGATCAAGAAAGATTTGAAGATGACAAGCCATAGGGTTTGAAGATGGAAGAGGGGACCATGAGCCAAGGGATGTGGGCAGCCTCCTGAAGCTGGAAAGGATAAGAAACTTGCTTCTCCCCTAGAGCCTCCAGAAGGAACCCAGCCCCGCTGACAGCTTGATTATTTTTTACTTATTCATTTGAGAGAGGAGAGAGAGAGAGAGAGAGAGAGAGAGAGAGAGAGAGAGAGAGAGAGAGAAGGAAGACAGAAGGTGGGAGGTGCAGGAAGCATCAACTCCCATATGTGCCCAGGGTTTTGAACCAGCGACCTCAGCTTTCCAGGTCAACGTTTTATCCACTGTACCATCACAGATCAGGCAACAGCTTGATTTTTATGACTTTTGACTTCCAAAACTGTAAGAAATGTGTTATCTTTGAAATTTACAAGTGTAAATTTGTTTTAAGCTACTACATTGGCAGTAATGTGTTACAGATACAATGGGATACGAATATACTACCTTATCAATATTTTAATGGGAAAGTATGTGAAAAATGTATAGCACATAGTAGATGCTGAATAAATCATGGCTTTTGAGTTATAGTTGATAGATATCTCTGACTAAGGAGAATTCATGCCTCTCAGAGAAACCACAGTCATCTGGTATTCCATTGCAGCTAATGTCTGTTACCTATAGCAACCTGTAAGCCTCCCACCACATATCAAACAGTTACAGACAGATATCATTCTCTAACCATTCACTCTCAGATAATTGCACCTGAAATAATCCAGATAACTATATGAACCAGAAAGGGAAGTACCATCAACCAAGAACAGCTGAATTCCAAGGATGAGCAGACCCAGATAGAAATATCATTAGTCCAAGGCAGTCATGCAACTCAAAGAAGGGGGGGGGAGCATACTGCTTTGAAAAGAAATGACAAAAAGCATGTCTAGTTGCTTCAGGTCAGGTCTCAGACCACTGAGCCTACCTATCTAATGGTTTCCATGCTGAAAAATTTCTAGATGATCGCTGAGAAAGGCTGAGATGCAAAAAACTTCAAGAGCCTGCTCTAGTCAAGGATGGGGAAAAACACAAAACTGGGAGGTCACAGAAGATGGTTTCTCCTCCCTCCTGTTCCAGCTAGCGTTAGTGTTGGTGGAGAATTAGTGGCTCTTAGCAGTATGTTGGCCAGGACATCAGCAATGTGGGCTAAGGGTGCTGCCTTCATTCTGCTGCAAGGGGCTTGGGTTCTTGCTGCCAGGATGTTACAGCCCTACAGGAGAGGAGGCTCCAATTGTGAAAACTACACAGACACCGTGATTAGAGAGATCTTAGAAACAACACTGCCAAATCCTGGGCAGGAAGATGGATGGAACATCTGCACTAAAAAGACTGGGGAGGGACAAGAACACAGCAGAGAAACAAAGGGACGGAGAACACACGATCGAATCGACAGATTATGCTCACTGAGGAAATTCATCAGAAAGCCAGGGCCGTTACTGCCCTGTGTACCCTCACAGACCTCCAGGAAAACAGCCTTATTTTTACACTGTGTATGACCTGGGATGTTCCTGATGGTGACGGAGGGCCAGGGAACAACCTGATCACTTTCCTGGGCACACAGAATTTCTGATTTGAGATCTCTTTTTAAAGGCTACATCTGTGTTCCCCACCCCGAAATTTATATTCTGTAGGTTCAGGTCTTTCAAACAAGAAACAAAAAGGTGAGAAGAAATAAAATTCACCCAAGCTCCTACTCCAGATGGGAAGACAAAACATGAGTTAAAAAACGAAAGGCACACACAAGCAGGTGAAGCCCACAAGGTTATTTTAGGTGAGATTGCGTCCTTTTTCCTCTGCTGGGACCTGCGCTGGCCTGATACCTTCTGGACATAAGATGCGGCACAGGATTCAAGCTGCGGGCAAACAATGGCTGGAATGCACTCACTGAATGTCTGAGTTTTCAAATTGTGCTCCTGTGATCCCTTGGGATCTCTGAGTGGTGTGTGTGTGTGTGTGGGGGGGACTGGACCCCTGCACTGCCTATGCTTCAAGCTGAACCAAACTTCTGTTTTACACTTTGGGCTTCTTGGAGAAACAAACAAACAAACAAAAATGTTTTAAAACATCTAATCTAGCCCAACAAACATGAAGAAATGAAGAAAGGATAACCAGTTTTCCCAGGACAGTCCAGTTTTACGCCTGATGATCCACTGTTACTTTGAATAGCTCCTCCCCAAAGTGACAATAAATAAATTCTATAGTCATCCAAGCCAGACATGTTAAGATCTTCCTAAGGTCCTGTGTTCTTAGGTGGTCCAGCTCATACCAGAACTCATTCCATAAGATTCTTTCTAGCGTACACTACTACTCCCTTATCAGATAGAAATGTTTTATTTGCTTTTTGTTTTTATTTGACTCACCAAAAAGGAAAAAATATTTTCACAATAACCTAATAACAGGCATGGAAAAAATGAAATGGTCACTGGATAGTGTTCCCTATTTTATACCACACTGGTTTTTTTGCCTTGGGTATTATTCAAACACCGTAGAGCCTGTTTGTATGATTCTTTTGAGATGTTAAGACCAGTGGATTTTTTTTTTTCAGTAGAGTTATGAGGTGTCAAAAACTTTCAGGAAATGACTGAGACATGTACCAAAGGATAGAATTATTCCTAGCATAAACAGGGTCCTAATTTCTAGAGTTTCAATCTTACTTATTTTAAATAACATAAAAATGTTAAAGTTGAATGTAAAAATCTACTTTCATTTTTATTATGAAATGTGAGATTTCAGAGCAATTTCCTACTTGTTTTCATAGATCATCCCAATAAACCTTAGAACATGTGTTTATTACACTTTTCTTCCATGTTTAGGAGTACTGCCACGTTGATGAATATTTCTGTAGGTATTCCATGACAACTCTGCATGGCTGACACCCCAGACCTGGCACAATAGTCACTAACATTGTCTTTCAGAACGTAACCTCACTTGTTTACAGAGCATTCCTTAATTTTGTGGCTCCCTGGAAAAGGCTCTACCTTTTCTCCCAACCCTTGGGACCAAGTCCCATTTGGGCCATTAATATCTAAACAGGATTTCTTGCTAGCCAGGGTAAAGAGGAACTTCTGAAACTTACTCGAGATGAGACCATGCATTGCCCTAGAAATGCTGACCCAGCCACATCCCCTCAGCATGACCCTGAGGCTGCCAGGAATGGCAGACGCAGGAGGAAAAGGACCAGGATTCTGACAAGCCTCTACCAGTAAACTCCCAATACTGCAAGCTCCCGGGTACCCAGAAATATGCTGAATTGTTGACTTGAGAAAATCTTGTCACTCACTCACTATTTTCCTAATGCACAGATGAAAACTTTCTGGTGACAGAAGAAAAACTAAATTGTAGAAGGAGGCAATAAACAATGAAAAAGTGATAAGAAAAGCTATAGTATATCTTCCAATAGTCCCTGGATTGGAACAATATGCTATTTTTCAACTCTTGCAGCTTTAAAAAATATTTATTGCATGTGCTCAGTGTAATAGATGCCTGAGATACAACTGAGACTACACTGTAAATAGAAAGATAAACAGATTATTTCACCTTGGCAATTGCATTACTTTTGAATTTCTTTTTTGTGAAATCCAACGATCTAGAAGGAAACAGACCTGCATTCTGGTCTCCATTTCAGCATTAACCTGTTTGTGCAAATTTCTTAGCCTCATTAAGATGAAAACATATACTAGTAACTTGGTAGCATTGTACAAGTTAAGGTCTTTTGGAAATAACTAAAGCCTCATACAGGGATATGGCTTTAAAGAAGGACTATGGGAAGGTTTGACACTCTCTTCTAAGACGGTCAGGAAATTGCCCCTATGACAAACTGTTGGTGTCTCCAGGAGAAAGGTTATGTTCTTGACCTCCCGAGTCTTAGATACCTGGAAGACTTGGAGAGAAAGGGTTAATGCAGAGAAGAAGCCATGGACATTAGAGAATTTAATAGCAGAGACGGAGGGCAAAGGAAATGCCAGATTAATTTTCTTTCCTAAACACATTCAAATGTTCCCATATTCCTTCTAAAGTAATGAGCAACTATTTCAAAATTTACAGCATATACAAGTTTAACCTTGTTAGCATGGTTTCCTCAAAGGACTGTTTTGTTGAGAGGAACATTCAGGTCTGTATAGTTATGCAATTATTCCTCCTCGGTCATTTGTTTGACAGAAAAATCTGATCTGTTTTATGTAATTAGCTGATTAAAGGTGATATTTGATTGAACTGTAGTATACAAAGCAATGCTGAGCTGACTGAAGGACACGTTCAAACCCTTCAATTGGCAATGTTTGTGATGGGAATAATATATCTTAACTCAAAGAGGGGAAAAACATTCCTATTTAAACAATTCAACACCTTTAATAATATGTTTGTTCATTCCAGAGGTGGATTTTATTAGTCCCTTTTGAAAATGAAATAATATGAGTCTGCTTTAAATCATATACTCCTGAGAAGAGTGAGCAAATTATCCACAATGATCATTTACAGTGAGAATGGAAACAGAAAATATTGTACTTGATTCATTTAGGAGTATGCAAGGAAGAGACCTCACGGAACTAGTAATTCACCATCACTACTGACTTCGCAGAAGAAGCCTGCATCTAAGATGACACCCACTGACCCGAAAACACAGGCAGAAAAGGAGTGCTTTGCAGGGGGGTCGTTTCCTCCATGCATGCCTTCCTAATAAAATAGACAGAGCATGCTCTCTTCCCCTTCAACTGTCATCACTGATTTTAAAATACGTATGGCTTCCCTCCATGTTGGGGTGTTACCATGGTTGACAGTGCCTCAGAAGTAATGAGTAATAGGGTCCTTGCCCTGTTACTGGAGTAATTACATGCCCTTCTTAATCACAGGTGTCAATTCAAAAGTCTAGACATCAGTAAACCCGTGTTCTAATTCTACTCCACCACTAATCCCTTGTGTGAATTCAAAAAAACCACTGAGCTTTACTCCAGGTCTCAGTTTAGTTACTACATGCTAATTGGGAAAACACATGTACTACGTACCTTCCAAACCTGAAACCAGCCTGACCAGGCGGTGGCGCAGTGGACAGAGCATCTGACTGGGATGCGGAGGACCCAGGTTCGAGATCCCGAGGTCACCAGCTTGAGCGCAGGCTCATCTGGTTTGAGTAAAGCTCACCAGCTTGGACCCAAGGTCGCTGGCTCAAGCAAGGGGTTACTCAGTCTGCTGAAGGTCCGCGGTCAAGGCACATATGAGAAAGCAATCAATGAACAACTAAGGTGTCACAACGAAAAACTGATGATTGATGCTTCTCATCTCTCTGTTCCTGTCTGTCAGTCCCTATCTATCCCTCTCTCTGACTCTCTCTCTGTCTCTGAAGAAAAAAAAAAAAACAAAAAACAAAAAACCCTGAAACCATCATGAGCTAGAAATATACATACTTCAGAAAAATCCAAAGAACAACAATGCAGTAAGCACCAAGTAGATCGTACCTATTACCATTAAATTACCATAGGGACAGTAAAATATCCTTTATTAGTCTTCATAGAAATTTTATCTAAACCAATTTGTAGAAAAAAAAATGATTTATTGTATCCCATGTACTTTAAGTGCTACCATTTTTTCAACTTGTTTTAACTATAGTAGAAAATAGAATTTGAGCATTTTCAGTCATCAGGCCTTAGGGACTCCTCTATTACCTCTCAGAGACGGTCGAACCCTGGCCTTGGGCAATTTTAATTTACCCCCCACTATCACAGCTAGCTATCATGGAGACTCGGGCCTTGGTCAAATCAATCAGAATAAAACCACTTTGAACTGGCAGCAAATGAATCTGGTTTAAAAGTCAGTCAGATACTTACAGAAAAAGGGGGGGGGGTATGGTAGGCTGGAATAGGATGCAACTGCACCCCTTATCCATCAAGCTAATCAATTAGCAGTAAATTGTTAGAACGTTACCATTTGGCTTGATCATTCTGAAGCTTCCAAAGCCTCCCCCTGTAACATACAGCTGTGAACTGTTTCCACTACAATCAGACACTAGCAGTTCAGTTCTTTCATCCCCTTCTATTTTATCCCTTTCCGTCAGGAAAAGCTTTAGTACCTGCACAAAAGCAGACTTTACACTCCTTGGCTACACACAGGAAAAAAAATAAAATCTGTATAACTAGGATTCTGACCACAAAACCATTTGCCCACATGGTGTTCCCAACATGCCCAAAGAAGTAAGCACAGTTGGTGGCTAAAACATAAATGGGATTATTTATTTGCTGAGCATGACAAGAAGAAAAATAAAATGTGGTACTGCAATCCTCACAATTAGAACTCAGCCAGTTTATTGTCTGCTGCCCGGGTGCTGAACCTCAGTCTATTATTTTGATGCAATACACACACGCACGCACACACAAACACACACACGAATTCTATTATGCTGAAAGCAGAGAAGACATACAATGAAATCTTTAAATCTTTTTTCTGTCCACCAGGTCATCCTTCTAATCCACGGAATTCATTTAATCCTGAGGTCCAATTCAATGTATCCTCCTAACCAGAGCCCTCAGAGGGGGTTCAGAATGCAAACGAGAAAACCAACCATAACCTGGCCCCTGGTAAATTGCTCCTGTTGGGTAAGCAACACACACACACAAAGAAAAAGCATTTTTCTAATTTACATACCTTTCAGAGGGCAATAAATTGCTTTATCAAAAAATTAAACTGCAACTCTAAGCAAAAAAGAAACTAATAGTATGAGGTAGAGGTTAATGTTTTAAGACTCAAATCTATAATTTACCACCTACTGCTTTTTCATTAACAGCACCTTCATCATTAAAAACTTCTCTAGACAACTGCTCAGCAAAAAGGACCAACATCTGACTTCTCCTTTGGACTACATTTGACAGATTATATAACAAGTTACAAACATTTAAAAGTCCTGCTGCCAGGTGGTGGCACAGTAGATAGAGCGTCAGACTAGGACACAGAGGACCCAGGTTCGAAACCCGAAGGTCGCTGGCTTGAGTGTGGGATCATATAATTGATCCCATGGTCTCTAGCTTGAGGCCCAAGGTCATTGGCTTGAGCAAGAGGCCACTCACTTTGCTATAGCCCCCCGGTCAAGGCACATATGAGAAAGCAATCAATGAAAAACTAAGCAGCTGCAAAGAATTGATACTTCTTTCTCCCTTTCTGTCTGTCTGTCCCTATCTGTCCCTCTCTCTGACTCTCTGTCTCTGTCAAAAATAAAAAGTCCTGCTAATTACATTAATCTGATGAAATAGAATGTTTCAATATTAATTGGAAAATCACTGAATTAAAACTACTACCCCACCCCCCAAAATTAGTATGGTTATTACCTTAAAATCTTGCTACAGTAATAGGGAGATAATTTAAATCACATTTTTTAGTAATAAGAAAAAAATTATCAATTAATAAAAGCTCAGATACATTATGAAATATCAGCCTATCTTTCCATCATATAAAAACGATTTTTTACTAATGAAAAGACAAATAATGGCCCTGGCCAGTTGGCTCAGTGGTTGAGTGTCAGCCTGGTGTGTGGAAGTCCTGGGTTTGATTTTTGATTCCCAGTCAGGGCACACAGGAGAAGTGACCATCTGCTCCTCCCCTTCGTCCTCCCATCTATCACTTCTCTCTTCCCCTCCTGCAGCCATGGCTCAAATGATTTAAGCAAAGGTGGCCCCAGGCGCTGAGGATGGCTCCATGGCCTTACCTCAGGTGCTAAAATAGCTTGGTTGCAGAGCAATGGAGCAGGGGCCCAGACGGGCAGAGCATTGGCTGGTAGGGGGCTTGCCAGGTGAATACTGGTCAGGGTGCATGCGGTAGTCTGTCTCTGCCTCCCTGATTCTCACTTAATTAAAAAAAAGATAGAGAAAGGAAAGACAAATAATATATATAATATATCTTGGTATACAAGAGTTCTCATATTGTTAGAATGTTTTTTGCTTGTGAAATACTTTGTACTCACTAAAGCATATATTATTACCAGCTGAAGTACTAAATCTGTGTGTCATTCTTTGGTGAAAATTTTTATTACATATAAGTGGTTATTAATAGCTGAACCATATCTAAGTATAAATGGTATGTGAGGGATTTTCAAGTGAATATTCACACACATAGTTTTTTGGTTATCCACATTTCACAGATATTATTTGGCCTTAAAAGGCCAGCAGAAGCCACGGCAAACCTTTCCACCATGTTGGTGCCCCAGGTTCAGCTCACATAGCCCTGTTTTTGGTAGATTGCCTCATGTAGTGACCCTACCTTCAGTTATATTGGGACACAATAACGCTATATGTGGGATGGGATTTCAATGGCCTCACCCATCTTTGGCTAATCCCAGTCAGGGACCCACACACATTGTTTGCCACATTAACAATACATTTTCCATTTCTACTATTTTCATACATCTCATTTTCTAATGATCCTTCCTCAGGCAGGTAAACAAGGCAATCTCAAGTATCAAGAAATATTTAAGATTCAGCTATGGCTTTCGGCCTGTGGTATGAAGTTAAAATAATACACACGGCAATTGACTTTTAAGGACCCTTTTAATTCCCTCAGTGCCAGCTTCTTGTTGAACCTCTAGTATCTATTTTTAATAAAACAAAAATGCACAGCAAACTTATACTTAATTACTGTATATGTACTATAATACTTGGGTTCTTTAGCAACCATAGCCCACCTAATTTTCACATCAATTCTGATACCGATGCAATTATCATTCCTACGTCACAGATGAAGAAACTGAGATGTGAAGGTACATAATTTGTCCACACGCATATAGCCTATAAGAAGTGTTATCATCTTGTGAAGACTCAGAACTGAGCTGACAGACACTATTGCTTTTGCACTGAACAACTTTATTTTAAGGTGTTATAACCCTGGTATCTACTCTCAAAGGGAATTATATATAAGGCATCCCTATTTAACATGCTTCAGTGATCACTGACCTCTACCTCCAGAGTAAAATACAATCTCCTTGATCTAGAATTTATAGTTTCTGGCCTGCCAACCCTTCCAGCTTCCTCATGTTGCAGCTGTCCCATGCACACATTTTTGCTTATGGGGACTGATTGTTCCCAAAAACTTTTTGTGTTGCCGTATGTCTTCAGACACTTGCAGAATCACATCCCGAAACATCCTACTCCATCCTGTCCATCTGGTAGGTTCCCACTCACTTTGATGACTCAGTTCGAGCATCTCCTCTCTGGACATCCCTCCCCAACGCCCAGCCTGCAGGCAGAACGGTCACTCCCACCTTTGCTCTCCCTGCCCCTTCTTCATACAGCTGATGTCAGTCTCTCACCAGCGGTGACCTCCTTAAGAGCAATCACTCTGTCCTCCTTGTCTTTGCACCAATCGACATGGTACAAGAATAAGCAAAGAAATAAATGTGTAAGCGGCATTAGCAGTTGAACAAACATCCCCTACATACAAGCTATGGAATTCTAGGGTTTTTTGGCTGGCAAGACTGAGCAACTATGAAGATGCAATTTACAGAGAGTAGTTTTCATGTCTTAAAAAGTTAACAACAACAACAACAAAAAACCTCAATCTGGAAATTTTCCTATAGAACCTATAGCTATTAGAGATCCAAAGTAGAAAGGGGGACACTTATAGGACACCACAAGCTGCTCTACATAGCTGCTGTGTGAGGTGAGCATGGCCAGATGCCAGAGGAGGCAGGGCCAAACCCTAAAGGCCCACATGCCATGGAACACATTGAATTTTACTCAAATAGTTTACTACCCCACTTCCCAGCTACAATAGCTGTCCTCTATTTCTGCATGTCCAAAATAAAGCATTCTGAATTTTCCTCACCCAGAAGACACCTTCCCCCTCCGTTATTTGTTTATTTCAGTCGATATTTGTATTTGTCTCCAGACCGGCCACATTTTTTCCTTTGTATAAATCTTACCTTACCTGCTAAACACAAACTCATTAAGGGAAATTTTCTCCCCACTCCCCCTCAGCACGGAGCCTGGAGCCCAGAGACCAATACATTGTGTCATGAAAAATATGGCACTCTTTATGTTCTGGAACTATTTTAAATATATACTTAAACTAAAACTCACTGAAGTCAATAAACCGAAAAACACAGTTAAGATTACATATCATAGTGATTCCAGGATAAATTTTAAATGAGAAATTTTCTCTCCAGAGTTCCTAAGATGCTGGACTTTGACTTGGGCTCTGAGCTAGATAAAACTATTTAAAACTCTGCATAAATGGTCTTCTCCTTATTGATTACATAGACATGAGGTATCAAAACAGTTACTTGCCTAGAGCAAGCTGTGAAGTTGTATTTAACTTACAATCACTTTTGTCAAAAACTAAGAAAAGATTTCAAATGTATTGTACTGAAAATGGCAGTGAAGAATGGTATTGTATTACAGGTACGGGCAATGTGAGTGTTGGGGCAAGAGAATATGTATGTCTTCAGTGAGGGAAAAAGTTTGAATTCACACATTTGATCATAAACGACAGCTCAAAACCTACCAGTTTTTCTAGAAAGTGAAGGAAAAATAATAACACACCACACACACAGAGTTGCCAGGCAGAGTAAGATTACTCTCCCAGCACTGGGACATCGAAAGAATCAATAGGACAATTGATTATCCTGAAGATCCAGCCACAGATCAAGGACAGTGCAAGGTATATATGTGCTCAAAGTTAGCATTTTAATTTGAATCGTAGTTAGTATCCTCATTCTAAAATAGTTCACTGAAACCATAACCTTCAAAAATGAGTCAGAGCACTACAGCCATTTCATAATAACAGAAATAATCACAAGAAAACAAATACTGCAATATTAGTGTCAAGCGTTGCTCTGTATTCTAAAATACACTTTATGGTTTGTAGGACACTTTCTGGAAAACTTCTCATGTATAGACTTTGCACTGGATACTACCATGAGAAGGAACAGGACATCATTATTTTGTTCTCACTTAAAATTTTAATGCAAGGCCCTGGCTGGTTGACTCAGTGGATAGCACGTTGGCCCAGCATATGGATGTCTTGGGTTTGATTCCTGGACAGGGCACACAAGTGAAGCAGCCACCTGCTTCTCTCCCCTTTTCTCTCCCCCTTCTCTTTCTCTTGCCTCTCAATGACTCAATTAGTACAAGCCTTGGCCCTGGGTGCTGAGGATAGCTCAGTTGTTCTGAGAATCAGCCTCAGGCTCTGAGGATAGCTTGACTGATTTGAGCATTGGCCCCAGATGGGGGTTACCGGGTGGATCCCAATTGGAGTACATGCAGAAGTCTGTCTCACTATCTCCCCTTCTCTCACTTAAAAAAATTAATATAATTCGCCTGACCAGGCAGTGGCGCAGTGGCTAGAGCGTCGGACTGGGATGCGGAAGACCTCAGCTTGAGATCCCAAGATTGCCAGCTTGAGCGTGGGCTCATCTGATTTGAGCAAAAACTCACTAGCTTGAAGCCAAGGTCACTGGCTCGACCAAGGGGTTACTCAGTCTGCTGAAGGCCCATGGTCAAGGCACATTTGAGAAAGCAATCAATGAACAACTAAGGTGTCACAACGAAAAAGTGATGATTGATGCTTCTCATCTCTCTTTGTTCCTGTCTGTCTGTCACTATCTATCCCTCTCTCTGACTCTCACTCTGTCTCTTTAAAATATATATATATATATTTTTCAATGGTGCCTGACTGGAGGTAGCACAGTGGATAGAGCATCAACCTGGGATGCTGAAGTCCCAAATTTAAAATCCCAAGGTTACCAGCTTGAGCACAAGGTCATCAGCTTGAGCATGGAATCAGCAACATGATCCCATTGTTGCTGGCTCAGGCCAAACGTCACTGGCTTGAGCAAGAGGTCACTGGCTCGACTATAGCCGCCCAGTCAAGGCACATATGGGAAGCAGTCAATGAACAATAAAGTAAGGCAACTATGAGTTGATGCTTCTCATCTCCCTTCCTGTCTGTCTGTCTGTCTGTGTGTGTCTCTCTCTCTTTAAAAAAAATTATGTAATTAAACAGTTGACAATGAGGTACATGGCTGAGCCCTAGGGGATCTAGCCTTTCTGTAGCAGACATCATTCCCAAGTGCCACCTTCCCTGGAGTCACGCACACTGTAGACACTTGGGGTACCCGGGGAGGACTTCAGGCAGCCTGAAGGAAGAGGTAAGAGGGAGGGAACAGGAGACAGTTAGTTAATAATCAATACAATCAACAAGGACCAATGTACATTTGCATAGTAATTTATAGTTTGAGCCTCTTCATACACATCATCTTAAGCTGACTCACAGTGAGCTGACTTAAGTGACTCACTCATGGTCAGCCAAGTTGGCCAGAGCCATCCTCAACCAATGCGTAAAATCCATAAAGCAATGGACATGAATATAAAAAATCAGCAAAGGCTCAAACACTGGGATGGTAACAACTAAAAGCTTTTCTTCTAACGAACTATTCTTCCCATGATTAAAAATCCAAACACCATGAGGTCATTCATACAGTCAAACTACCAAGCTTCCTATTTCCCTCTGCTGGTCCACAACCCCTACGTGTAATTCATAATCCCCAAAGTGCTAAAAATTCAAAAGTTCTTCATACTGGACCTAAAAGAAAATTATAGTCATTATGTCAGTGTATTAGTTTTCCATAACTGCTGTAATAAATTACAAATAATTAAGCATTTAAAAGAACACAAATATACCGTCTTACCGTTCTGGGGTTCAGAAGTACAACAGAGGTCTCGTTGGGCTAACATCAAAGCATCAGCAGGACTGTATTCCTTCCTGGAGGTTCTAGGTGACACCTGTTTCCCTGCCTTCTCCAGCATCTGGAGGTCACCTGCATTTCTTCACCCAGGACCCCTTTCCTCCATTTTCAAAAGGCAGCAAGATAGCATCTCTGTGACTGTTCCTATTATCGTATCTCCTCTGAGCTCAGCTGGGAAAGGGTCTTTGTTTCCAAAGACCCTTGGAATTAGATTGGGCCCACCTGGATAATCCAGTATCATGCCCCCATCTCAAAGTTCTTAAAATGTAATCACAAATGCAAAGTCCTTTTTGCCATGAAAAGTGACATATTATAGGTGCTGGGGATTGGGATGTGGACATTTTAAGAGAAGGGCATTATTCTGTCTACTGCTTCCACTTACTCTGAATAGTCATGGATTTTCTTAGAGCAATAGCTATGTTTTCCCAGAAGACGCTGCCCCAGGCCACACTGATAGCATTTTTGTGTGTCTGTGTGTATACAAAATATGTATATACATCTATTCCTTTTCTAAAATACGAAAAAGCTCAAAATCTGAAATATTCTTAGCCCTAGGGTTTCAGATGAAAAGACTGTGACCTGTTCCATCATTTATGCACACTGGTGGCTCTTTCCCTCAATGGAACCACCTCTGTCCACCCTTTTAAAGGAGTAACTGCTCTACTAACAGGTAAGATCCAAAATCAATGCCTGGACCTTGAAAATGAGTGGGCAGGGTCATTATGCTTTAAAGAACACAAAACCAAGGCCTACTTCCTCTCTCTCTCTCAATCCAAGTTTTATATGGCTGCTAAGTTGAAATCAGAACCCCTTTTGGGGTATGACCACTTCTTTCTCTTTTTGACTTCCTAAGAGTGTATCAAGACTAAAAATACATGTATTTGGACTCAAGCCTAAAGTATGTGCTCCAAACCAAACCATCTTTTTCCAAAGAGCCCTGAATCAAGGGTACCTGGCACCACCTCAAGCTGTTAATGAGGTGGTGCTCTGGTTAGCATTCAGCGGCCAGTGCCTGCATACATCTTCCCTGGAGCCCTGCCCATGTGGGAGGGATGACCAATAGGGCAGATTTGGGATTTTCCAGGTCTCTAACATACTACTATGAAAACTCCACCTCAATGCTTAAAATATACAAATAACAAGCACAAGTATCAGGAAGTTCACTTACAAATTCATGAGTGCATCTCCACTCTGACCGAGAAAAATATGTTTCTCAAGTATGATACAGACATTTTCCCCATAGGGAATACCCTGAAGAGACAGCATTAGTTGGAAAAAAAAGAAAAGAAAAAGCTATAGGTAATAGCATAATTTCTAACGCAACTTCCTGTGACACTGTTGAGAGTTTATCTGCTGTGGGCAGAAATGCCTTTGTGGTTACTGAGGCCATATAGAGGAGACCTTCAATGGAGCATTAGCATTCATTAACAGTGTAGAATTCAGGACAACTCTCAATTATGGTAATATAAGCCAACCCAATCTTGTGTTGAAAGCAGTCTGACCACAATAAATTGTAAAATCTAGCAATTGCAGCTAAACACAATGAAAATAAAAATTTTTAAAAAAAATTTATTAAATACAATCCAGATTCCTCTAGGGTCATGATCCTATCTTATTCATTTCTGTGCCAGGTCATCCTTATCACTGTGTGGAAGACAATTAATATATCTATAAAATGTATTACTGTTTAAACATCATGTTCACTTCATGGGGTAAATTAATGCAATGCCAAATGTACTAGGCACATAAAACAGCACAGAAGATGGAACACATTAACACACTACCCAACAAATAAACAAAAGCATGCTTATCAAAAGACATCTAAGAAAATGCTCCCAGACTCAGTAATCTCTCATATAGCCTTCTCACCAGCCACTGGGAGTGGTTTGATTTCTACATATTTCCCGAAGAACAGAAATATCAGGTCCATGCTGATTATCCTCAACTCTGAGGGTAGTTCTTATTGCGCATTGTGCTCAAACATAAAAATATCAGAAAAGGCCCTGGTGGGTTGGCTTAGCAGTAGAGCGTCAGCCTGGCATGTGGATGTCCCGCTTTGATTCCCAGCCAGGGCACAAAGGAGAAGTGCCCATCTGCTCTGCACCCTTCCCTCTCTCCTTTCTCTCTATTTCTCTCCTCTCCTCCCACAGTCGAGGGTACATTGGAGCAAAGTTGGCCTGAGCACTGAGGATGGCTCCATGGCCTCTGCCTCAGGCGCTAGAATGGCTCCCATTGCAGTGGAGCAACGCCCCAGAGGGGCCGAGCATCGCCCCCTGGTGGGCGATGGGAGTCTGTCTGTCTCCCTCCCCACTTTTCACCTCAGAAAAATTTTAAAAATTAAAAATTAAAAAAATCAGAAAGAACTAGTGATTTCATTAACTTTCTCCTGAGGCTTGTGAGGCAACTCATTTGTGATGTCCTAAACACTAATTTCTGAATGACTACTTATTGGTTTTTCCAAGTCCAAGGTAATGTTTTTTCAAATAGCAAATGTTTATGCCAAGGAGAAAAAAGAAAAATCAATTTTAATTCCCAAAGAGACTGCTATTGGTGCTATTGGTGCAGGTCAATGAACACTATTACTGCTTTATACCAAAGTAACCAGGGATCTGTAAAAATTCTCAGGAACAAGAATCTTATTAGTTTCCCAACCTAACAAATTAAATTGCAAAAGTACTAAAACCTTACTCTCTAGACCATAAGACTGATGACTCATTTATGAAAAGGACCTAATATTCACACCAATCTAACAGCTCAAAACCCTTACTTCTTAGTATTCTCTAATATCTACACACACATACACACACAGTATATATAAAAAATTCAGTCATCTTTTAAATTTTTATGAGATAGTAACTTATATAGATAAAATTAAACACATTTATGAAGTTAACAACGAGGTTATTGCCTTTTTTTTTTTTTTTTGGTTTTCTAATTCACACATTTTGAATGTACCAAAACTTATGTTCTTACATAGAATCTATTCTACCTACAATAATATCCAATTTTTAGGTGTTGCCAAACTTCTAATAGAACAATGAGAACAAGAGACTGATATATACAATCTATAACCATGCTGGAAACAGAAACACAGCAAAAGGCCGAAGCACAAACTCATGAATGAAGAATGGCTACATAAGGCCACGTTATCAGGGCCTCATTTGGGGCATATTACATTTCAGGCACTTTAATCTTACCTAGTTCAGTGGGTAACATAAGAATAGCTTCTAGAACAATAAAAGCCTAAATGATAAAGGCCCGTTCTGTATGTGTGTTTGGGGGTGGGGAGTGCTCTTTCGGGAGTAACCTGAAAATAAACTATGATACAATCTCAAAGTTTACCCAAGTTTCAGCCATGAAATGTCCCAGTCATGAAGCCCCAGTCCCTGCTTTCATTCATAATTCCATAACAGCTGAATTTTTTTTCTTTTTTTCCAAGTGAGAGGAGGGAAGACAAAAAGACAGACTCCTGCATGCACCTCAATTGGAATCCACCTGGTGACCCCCGTATGGGACCAAGGCTCTGCCCATTTGGGGCCATGCAGGCAACCAAGCTATTTTTAGCACTTGAGACAGAGGCTCCATGGAACCATCCTGAGTGCCCTGGCCATGTGCTCAAACCAACTGATCCATGGCTGTGGGAGAGTAAAAGAGAGAAAAAAAGAGGGATGCGGGAGGGGTAGAGAAGCAGATGGTTGCTTCTTCTGTGTGCCCTGACTGGGAATCGAACCCAGGACATCCATAGGCCAGGCTGACACTCTACCACTGAACCAACTAGCCAGGGCAATTGAATTTTACCAGACACATTGCCAAAAGGAAGGGTTGAGATTAGTTCCAGATTACCCATGAATGGGAAGCATCATGTCTTCTGGCCTCATTTAATTATGGATAATGTCCTCAAAAGATTCACTCAAAGGAGTTTAAAGTATAAAATGCTAGGATGCCAATAATTTACCATGGTAAATGCAGACTTAAACAGCCTTCTATCAGTTAGAATTCTATTAACTGGCACTTCTACCTATCTATATAAAAATAAAAACTAGTGTTTCTCATAACAACCCTGAGGGAATTTAAAGGTTTTGTATTGCTACGTAACAAATTGCTCCAAAATTGAGCAGTTTTAAACAATAAGTATGCAATGACCTCTGTAGCTCCTGTGGTTTAGGAATTCAAGTGCCACTTAGCTAGGTGATTCTAGCCTGTGGTCTCTTCAGGGGACACAGTGTGTAACCCAGGACTACACTCATCTGGAGAATCCACCAGGGCCTGGAGAATCCTTTTCCAAGGTGGCTCTTTCACACAGCTGGTAAACTGGTGCTGGCTGTTAGCAGAAGGCTCACCTCCTTCCATATGCCTCTCTATGGACAGCTCGAATGTTCTTACAACATGGCATCTGGTTTCCCCCCGAGTGAGACATCCAAGAGAACAAGGTGAAAGTGGCAATGTCTTTCATGATTTAGCCTCAGAAGTCACTCTCAGAAGTCAGGCACCATCACATTACTCCATCGATCACACAGAACACTGAGCTACAACATGGGAGGGGATTTCACAAGGGCACGAACAGCCACAGGCAAGGATCGCTGGGGACCATCTCGGAGGTTGGCTATTACAAGCTTCCAAATGAAAGAATGATTAGTACTCAATATAGTTTTAGAACTATTTGTTTTAGCCTGAATTTTTGAAAATTATTCTTAAATATGATAACATGGTATTAATAAGGCTACTGGAAAACATCCTATAAACTCTGTGGGGGAGGCACTTAATAAATGTCTGTTGAACCAAACTAATCCAATTTTTTAACCCTGACATTGCACTTGCCAGTTCCAATGTCTTTCTCATGTATCACTTTGTGTATATTATCTTATTGACTTTTTATTAAATTCTGAATCATAAAAAAAATCTGAATCATAACTTAATAACTATATCATTTTAGTAACAATATTATTGATAGCAGTATTAATATTATTTGAAAATCAGACATTTAGAATACCTCAAAAACCATGTAAGTTAGAACTTCCATAGCCAGAAAAATCACAGAATCATAAGGGATCTTACATAGTTACCTAATTTGTTGAAGCTAAATGTTTGGTCCACGGAAATCCACCATATTACCCTTTCCATTTTTGTTTTATTCAAAACTTTCCACAATAAAAACAAATTAAAGAGATATATGAATCGAATACATTCATTTTGCAGATGAGAACATCTCTTCAGTATGTAAAGGAAATTACCTATTCAATTCATCTCTCAATATTGGAACTCACAAAGAAAAAAAAGTGCAAGGATGAAAAGCCACATCTTTAAATGATAGCACATTCATGAGATATCAAGAGATTTCACAAACAAAAAAATTATTCAGCAACATTCTTTAGCAAACATTTGTAGTTCTGAGATTCCGTTAGGGTAATAGCAGGCTGTGGTAGCTTATGAATAAACACTATAATACTAAAGATAGAGGTTCCATGTTTGCCGGGCTTTTTTTTTTAAACTGACATACTACAATATATTACTACTGTAGCTAATCCTGATTTAGAGTTTCAATTCGTGAATGAAAAATCCAGGGATAATACTGATATACAAAAGGGTTAAGATAAGCTTTCCTGGAAACTACAAGAATGGATCCCCTCCAAACAAACCTATTCTTATCTTCCAGAAACCTGGTGATTACTTTCAGCTTGAGACTATAGGGACAAGCTAAGGAGGGTGGGAGGAAGGAAAGGAAGAAGGCGGTACAGTCCTATATCGACCAGTGTTATGGTTTACATTGAGATTTGGAAGGCAAAGTAAATCTAAACAGAAAAATAACTCCGTCCTACCGATACATTTCCACAACAGCAGTGGCAAGAGCAATAATCATCGTAGAGAATGTGCAAGGAATATTTACTACATGACAGCACCACTCTTCAATATTCTACTAAGATAGTCTCTTACTTAACCATCACAGAAATCCTTTTCAACAACTAGTTAAAAGATGGGGAAAAGGAGAATAAGATTAAGAAAATTAAGAAACGTAACCTAGAGACTAAGTGGCAGGGCTGGGATTCAAAGTCAGCCCGTCCACTCCAGAGTACGCCTGAAGGGCTGTGCAATACGGCCATGAAATGGATCAATAAGAGCAGACAGCCATGGTATTTGATCCCATCCTAATAAGGCAGCACAAGAAGGTGTTCGATAATATAAATGCTTCTTTTGATTGGAAAAAAACTCCCAATGGTCTGACTGTGTGGCCATAATTGTATTTGCAACATTAGCATATAAAAGGTACCATTTCTTACTCAATGTTATGTCTACAAACCTACCAAAAGCCACCAAGTAAGGCTGGGGACTTAGATAATATTCCTCAATAAAGAAAACTGAAAATTGAATATGAGGTCCACAGTTCTATACATAAATGGACCACATATAAATACATAAAAAGCAAGATGAAAGAAATATAAAAGTTTGTTTCAAATATTCCTGACTATGCCTGAACTGCTATAAATTATTTCTTATCAAAACACTGACTTCCCCCTCTATTCTCAAGAAAATTGGTTCTATGTCACTGGCAGTGTTTTCAGATCTTGAAATCTTTAGGTTTTCATTAGCTCAACAATTTACCCAAACAAGCAACTGTCCCAACTGCTATCCCTCTTATGAAAATGTTGCACAGATTAACAAAAGGTATCATTGTGCAAGCCTTATAAAACCGAATGATCTGAACAAGCTGCGTTTAAATCCTTACAGGGACCAGGCTTATTTTCTTGAATACTGTAAAATCATTTCAAAGCAGAGAACAGCTCTGGCAGGTTTGCTCAGTGGTAGAGTGTCGGCCTGGTATGTGGATGTCCCGGGTTCGATTCCTGGTCAGGGCACACAGGAGAAGCGCCCATCTGCTTCTCCACTATTCCCCCTCTCCCTTCTATCTCTCTTCACCTTCGGCAGCCAGGGCTCCACTGCAGTGAGTTGGCCCAGGCGCTTAGGATGGTTCCAGTTGCAATGAAGCAAGGGCCCCAGATGGGCAGAGCATTGCCCCCTAGTGGGCTTGCTGGTGGATCCAGGTTGGGGGCATGCGGGAGTCTGTCTCTCTGCCTCCCCACTTCTCACTTAAAACAAACAAACAAACAAAAGCAAGAGGACAGTAAATACATATAATTGTAAAGACCTGGAGCTTTTCCTTTTTTAAAAAAAAAATATATACACATGATGCATTAAATTCAGAATCTAGGCTACTACACTGCTTGTCCTGAGACTTCATCTGGGACAGAGAAGTATGACGACCCCTGGAAATATTACCACCAGAGGCTCATGCCAGATATTATTGTTGACAGTCAGACTTGGGAGGAAAAAATGAAGTCTGAGTAGAAAGATCACCCTGGGAATTTCTCCTACCCTGTGGTCCACTAAAACTTACGGAAAATTACTTTCCCTTACAGAATGCGGGGGTGGGGGGGTGGGGGAGGAACATGACTTTAATGGTTAATAAAAAAAAAAGGTTGGAGAAATTTGTTTCTCACTTGTATTCAAGTGAAGTAAAAGAGTGATACCTGCTGGGATTATTCAGTTCTGCATATTATATAGTCATTGAGCATCTACTACCTATACCCATAGAATACAGAGAATGGTATGTTCACCTTCTCATGAATGGAAGGAAATATTCAGCACACTATCCATCTATCAGTGGTAGGAGGAAATAGTTCCTCTCTCTATTCAGAAGACTTTCCTGTTGCCTCTAAAAGTGTGTGTGTGTGTGTGTCTTTTAGTATCCATCACCACTACTTATGTAAACCTGTTTGCATATGTGATTGTCATATATTCATATATATTTGATAATTCAAAACAGGAAAAGGTTATTATGTCCATTTTTCTTCTGGAGAAGAGAAAGCTAAATGACATCTGTAATAAGGAGAATAGCTTTGTGATGCAATGAAAAGCAGGAAAATTACCTTTAACCTTGGCTTCTTGACTCCCACTTCTGACTCCCACATTTGGTTTGGTGATGTTATCATCCTAATTATCCCAGCTATACACAAAGTCAGACGCACATATACACTTCCCTATAAATTATTATATATTTTTTAAAAGGTAACATTAAATTGCCTGACCAGGTGGTGGTGCAGTGGACAGAGCATTGGCCTGGGATGCTAAGGACCTAGGTTCAAAACCCCGAGGTCACTGGCATGAGCATGGACTCCTCTGGTTTAAGTGCAAGGTCACCAGCTTGAGCCTGGGATCAGAGACATGACCCCATGGTCACTGGCTTGAAGCCCAAGGTTGCTGGCTTAAGTCTAAAGTCATTGGCTTGAGCAAGGAGTCACTGGCTGGGCTGGAGCCCTCTGGTCAAGGCACATATGAGAAAGCAATCAATGAATAATTAAGTTGCCGCAACTATGGGTTGATGCTTCTCATCTCTCCCTTCTTGTCTACCCCCCCCCTTCTCTCTCACACACAAAAAAAGTAACATTAAACTTATGTTTTCGGAGAATTTTATAACTCTCAAGTAAATGAGGAGCTATGGGGAATTGCAAAACTAGGCCTGGGAATTATTCGGACAAAAGTCAAAAGTTAACATTAGTTCATACAGAAGAGCCAGCACGCTTTCATATCAAGCCCCTGAATGATCACAAAGCGTGGATCTGTGTCCACACTTGAGCTTGCACCCCAGACAACCATTTCCTGTTGCCATGGTTTACAAGGATGAGTCATTTGGAGCCAGCCCTCCAGACAACTTGAGAGAGATGTCTTATCTTAGACCAATTTCAGAATTAACAGAATACATTCTTGGTAATTAGCAGTGCTCAGCAATACAGTCTATTAAAATATCAGATCAAAAACATTTGTTAATCTCTCTGCATGAAAATGATGGCTTGAGGTAAGTAAACTTGAGGGATTTTTTTTTCCTTTTATAAAACAGATAACTCGTCATTACCAGCCTTTTATTAAATGATCCATACACAGAGGCAATCACAAGGGGGAAAAACAGTTTCAGGTTCAATGTACTATAAGTAAGAAAGTAATTTATAACTTGTCACTAATACACCTATTAACCTCAAATCATACAAGATTTCATCAGAACAGACTTTATATTCCCACATACACACACACAAAAAGGAGTATTCACACCGAAATATTAGATGTCCAGGAGGACATGACATCTCTTAAACCAAGAACGAGAAAAATGAACATTTTATTGCATCTACAATCAATTGTATATTCAAGTCCAATGCAGCCTGCCAAGAGCACCTTGTAAACGTGTCAGGAGAAACCCACACAACAAGACAACACCAAAATCAGAAAGTTGGATGAAAACAAAAATGTAGCACTATTATTACTATCACTGTTCAACTGAAGGAGGAAGAAAATGTGGGAAGAAAAATATGCTTTTTGGATCTTACTGACAAGGGAATTTTAAGTCTCTTGTAAATATTCATTTGGATAAATATGACCTCTAGTACAGAAAGAATTAAGTGCATAGAAGTAAGGAGAGATAAATAAATTTAAAAGCTATAGCTTCTTAGTTGGCTAGACACAACTACAACAGTGTGGAATAGCGAAGTGATTATTCTCTTTTCTTGGTTTGGGTATATTTTCCATTATATCCGTAGTTTCTCTTCTTCCTGATTCATTCTCTGCTCTGAGATTCTTTATTCTATACTAATAATTAAACTGAAAAACAAATGTGCAGACAAAGGAAAGCAGGCAAGAGGAGCTCTCTAAAACTGAGACCTTTTACTAAATACAGAGTACACCAGTGACAGAGAGTGGAGAAAAATCATTGATTACCATTTTTTCACCTATGAAATATTTTGACCTCAAGAAAACTTGCCAGTATAACAACTAGATAGATCTCTTGAGGAAAAAAAAAAATGAAAATCCTATTTCTAGTTAAATAGAAGTCCTCTATTTTTTTCCCCCTTTGTTTTCACATGACACAGTTTCAGGGAAAAATAAAAACCACAGTAAAGAAGTGTCTCAACATAAACCAGACAGAATAGGTTGTATGCTCAAGTGGCTCAGTTTTTTAAGAAGTACCAACTTATACAACTACCTGGTATAGTTACACACAGAGTAGGAACCAAACACAAAAGTCTGGTGTTACTGCATTTTCGTGTCTTCAAGACTAAAGTCTGAATCTAGTTATGTATTTCAGACAAGAGTTGCTCTGCCTCTTCTATTCTTTGATGAGCTCTGTCTGGCTCGCATGGTTCTCTCAGCACCTCGACCAGCGGTTGCCACATCAGCCAGCCTGGACTTCGGGTAGCAAGCCTCTGAATGTTAATTATGATCGACTCAATTCCAGTGACTGGGAAGTGCAAAACCAAATGAAATTCAAATAGGGATAATTAAGGTAAGAAGTTGCATGTTCCTTATAAACTAGAAGGGAGAAAAAAGAACTGTCTCCCAAGTCTTCTAAAATTAAATTTCAAAAAGTACATCAACAATTTAAAAGGGAACTTTCTCCAGAATTAGATTAGGCTGTTTTAGAAGATAGGTTTTCCTTTATACCCATGGCTGATAGGCATTGAAAACATATGCAGCCCTTACAATCCATGTAATACTTGGAGCACTGAAGCAAGATGCAGAACTAGGGTTCTGACACACAGGCGCCCAGCTTAGAATGCATTTCTGCCGAATCAAGGGAGATCAATAGACTCAGGAAACAAATATGTTGATGGATGAGGACAGAGTCTGAAAGCAACCAGTTCGAGGCGACCACGCTGCAGGTTTCGCGGCTCTTCCCATGTTCGCAGAACGAAGAGGTTACAGACGATTTCCCTTTCCTTTAAGAGGGAAAAGGGGAAAAAAGAGACGAAGGGAGGAAAACGAGTGAAGGGAGGAAACAGAATGGAGCTGGTGGTGAGGAAAGGGAGAAAGAAATGAGAAGAGAGAGACACGAAGAGGGGCGGGGGAGTAGGCAGGAAAGCTATGATGTATGGACCCTCGCCAGCCACCCAGCTTAGCGCTCCATCACCCCCAAGCCTGCGTCCCTCGTTCGCTCGTCTGGATACGTGGGTCTCCCGGGGGTCCGCTGCCCGGGTGCTGACAGCCCTCCCAGACACCCCAGCTCAGCGCAGGCAACACGGAGCTGCCCAGAGTAACCCACCGCAGCCAGTCCATCCGAGCCCGCCACTCCCTGGACCGCGCTCGCCACCCACCCTCACCCCCATCACTAGTCTCAGGAAAAAGCCGAGAAGAGCGCAGAGATGGGAAAATCAGAAGGGAAGGGGATGTGGGGACCAACCAAAAAAAAAAAAATGTTAATAATGCGATCACAGGTCCTGTGGGACCAGCAGGGCAGGGGACCCATGGCAGTCACCTGGGAAGGAACACGCTGTTGCAAATACCCCGGGTTGCGATGGGCTGGGCGGTTTTCCACAAAAGGAAGTTTAGTAGGAGCGCGGAGGTTTGCAATGGACGAGAACGAGATCGCAGCCTTACCTGACCGAGGTCAAGCCGGCAGGCCGCGGAAATCCTCAGGTTTGCGATCCTGAGCCACTTGATCAGGTTACTATGGAAATCGTCTTAAAGAGGTGGAGGGAGGGGAGAAAAGCACACAACCCAGGCACATCCTGGGCACCCAGAAGGAAACTGCCGGGGCCGCCGAGCGAGCGCGGGCTCGGGACCAGGCGCGGCGCCTCTCCCGGGCGGGCCGGCTTGCTCTGTCCTCCCTCCCGGCCGGGCTGCGCCTCCCCGCCCCGCGCGCCGCAGCCGCCGAGCAGCCCGCGGGCCGAGCGAGCCCTCCACGGCGCGCAGCCGAGAGCAGGAGCGGGAGCGCGGGCGAGCTCACAGCCGCCTGCCGGCTCAGGCGGCGAGTGGCGCTGTTTCCCAACCGCGCAGCTGGAATTTAAAGAGACAGACGTGTCGCAGGGTGTGGGGCTCTTGCCCGAGAGAGGAGCCAGCAGGACGCCCCTGGTCTGCGTCCGAGCGCAATGGAGTCAGCAAGCCCTTTGAGAAAAGTTTCCTATGTGGAGGTCAGCTTCAGTCTCCTCTCCTGAACGCAGAGCTCAAGCTGCAAGGAGAGAGAGAGAGAGACTTTTTCACCCCTCCCTTGGAGCTAGGGGGGAAATGATTTGTATGCTCAACAAGTCATACACCTATTTTCAGCTCTTGTTCCCGTCCTTGTGCATCGACTTTTTTCATTGAAAGCACAGAGAAACAAATGGGATTCACTCCTCATTTTCTGTCAGACTCTAAGCAGAGAAGCGGAGGTTTGAGGCAAGGTGGTGGCGGGAAGATATAGCTGTCGAATACCCTGGAAAACCTGTTTTTTCTCTTCCTCTCTCAACCAAAGAAGCATCTCCTGTCTTTTCCCTCCCATGTTGGGGAACAGACTTGAAGATATCATCTGACACCTCACCTCCCACCGCAGGCACCTTCTCTCTAAAGCCATGAATGGGAGCTGCTTCTGCTGCTGAGAATAAGCAAGAATCTAGCAGAAAAAAAGCATCAGTCTGGCCCTTTTCTTCCCCTAGCTAAAAGCATCTTTCAATTGGTAGTTCTCTCACTGCTGTTGCAAATGAGGCTCAGATTTCTGCTATTCTCAACATACAGCCCAAACAGAATGTGTTTTATAAATTTACATGGTTTAATGACACCACGTATTTATTTGGACAACCAGAAATTATGATCCAATCAATTTAGTTTGTCATTGTAACCATCACTTTTCACTGCTTTATATACTCAAACAGCCTCTTTGCGGTACCTGTTCAAACCTAAATTTTTCCGAGGGTTGGAGAGGAGGCAGTAGGGGACTCTCCTTATGGTCTTGTCAAAATCGACCAAACTGACTCCACAGTGACTCTTGCATAGGGTAACAGACACCCATAAATGTGCATGACACTGTCGGGTTGGTAAAATGTATTCTCAGGAGGAATGAATCTGCCACCAGCATCAACATCTTGTGGGCAGGAGGCACATATTATCTTCTACCTTGGACCTTATATATATACTGCTCACAAAAATTAGGGGATATTTTATCACTTCATATTCATTTTGAAATATCTTCTAATTTTTGTGAGCAGTATATTTTATAAGCCCTACATACAGCAAGGATGCTGCATTCTAACTCCAGTGTCTTCACGTTTCTCACCTCAGGTGTAATATTTACATGTTTATTTGTCTGCTTCGTCACTAGACTGGGTGGCAGGGATTATATAGCTCATTATCCCTGTAAACCCAAGTGCCTAGCACATAGGCCAAGATATATTGAGCACATAGGCTCAATGAATAAAAGGTTTGGGAGAGAGGGAGAGAGAGAGAGGAAGAGAGAAGACATTTGGATTGTTGATATTTGTGATGATGATCCAAGACAAAGGAAAAAGTAACATAAGGGAAGCTAGTCATAACATTAGAAGAAAATAAGAGGATTACTAATTCTGAACTCCTAGTATGTATCAGATATCAGGTTAAATGCTTTGCAGGTTTGGTATTGACTGAGTGTCTCCCCCCGACCACCACCACCAAAATAAAAATTCACATGTTAAAATCTGTAATGCCGGTGGCCAAGGCCAGGCAGATTCACATGGGATTCGGGCGGACAGTAAAGGAACTGCAAACCTGGAAAGCTTTGGACCATTCCTGTTTAACAGATTCTCACATCAGCCTACAAGCAAACAGGCGGGGGAAAACCGCTTCTCATGGCAGCAGGCTAACGTACGGTAAAACAGCCCCTCAGAGTGGCGAGCAAGCGATCCTCCCTGAGGACAAGCACCCATAGCCTTACATAGGCTATACACACATGACTCTGCCACGTGCTCACACTAATCATGCAAAGGGCAAGCAAGCAAGCCTAACACAGCTGTTTTCCCTACGAAATCTAATCCCCAGTATTATGCTATTTGAATGTTGGGCCTTTGGGAGGTGATTAGGTTTTGAGGGTAGAGCCTTTATATGTGGAATTTAGTACCTTTGTAAATGAGAGCTCTCTCACCCCTTCCTCCCTGTGAGGGCACAATGAGAAAAACCAGAACGCTTGTCCTCCCCAGATGCCAAGTCTGCCAGTGCTTTGATCTCAGATGTTCCAGCATCCAGAACTGTGACAAATAGATGTGTTGTTTAAGCCACCCAGTCTCTGGTATTCTGCTCTAGCAACTCGAAAAGACTAAGACAACGTTGCTGCATCTATTCCTTAAAGCAATCCTGCAAGATAAATATTACATGACATACAAGAAATCTAAGGCGTGGAAGAGTTAAGCTCAATGTCACACAGCTGTTAGGCGGCTGTTGTGGAGGTAAGGGAGGGAAGATACACTTTACTGTAAGTAACACAAAGGCAGTTTTCCACCGGTATAAATAAGTTGAATGTGTGTCTTGTAAATGTTCAAGTGCATTTGGTTACTCTGACAGATGACAATTGACCTCTTACTCTCCTCCCCTCCAGGAAGGACTCAGCCTCGCTGGCTAGGTAGGGACCTCTAAGGCTTTACGGATGCTTCCCTGGATCAACAGTCTGCAGGTTTGAGTCCAACAGCATTTCTGTGTGGCTGTGCTCTACCTATTTACCTTATCCTTAATGGTATATAATCGATCAGCCAAACCAGATAAGTAAAAGTCTATTACAGTGACAGGGCCAAAGCCCTTTACTTGTACTTCCACCATGCTACATTTCACTGTAATAGAAACATTAACTTGCAAGAAAATATGTGAATAAATTGAAAGGATGAGAAATAAAATTATTCATACTGCTTTTGGGTATTTGTCCAGACCATATATATTTACATATGTATACAATTACATATATATATAATTTTTTTTCCTTCAGAGATTCTCATTTATTTGACCTAGCATGTGACCCCCCAAAAAGTGAATTTTTTTTAAAGTAAGTGGATTTTATGGACATTTGAGATGCCTTCAATTAACAATTTAGATAATTTACTGTAAATATACCAACTTGCATAGCCAATGAAATCAGTTCAGTATAAAGTTGGGAACCATACAATGATTGCAAAAAAATCAGTACAGTACTTCTCTATAGGAACGTTTGTTTTCCTTGAATGTTGTGTCCTTTGCATAGGATTACGCTAAAATTATGAAATTCAGGTCCTGACCAGTTAGTTGACTTAGCTGTAGAGTGTCGGCCCAGCACGTGGAAGTCTTGGGTTTGATTCTGGAACCTGGTCAGGGCACACAGGAGAAGCAACCATCTGCTTCTCCATCCCTCCCCCACCCCTATACCACCTCTCTCTCTCTCTTTCTCTCTCTCTTCCCCCACCTCTCCTACCACAGCCATGGCTCAAATGGTTCAAGCAATTTGGCTCCAGGCACTGAGGACGGCTCCCATGGCCTCTCCTCAGGTGCTGAAATAGCTCCATTGCCAAACAACAGAGCAGCAGTCCCAAGTGGGCAGAGCATCGCCCTGTATGAGGTCTGCCGGGTGGATCCCCATTGGGGCACATGCAGAAGTGTATCTCGGCCTCCTTGCCTGCTGCCTCTCAATAAAAATAAAAAAAAAATTATAAAAATTCTTACAGCTGGAAGGTCTCCTTACACAGTGCTCCTTAACTGTCACTGCATATTGAAATCACTTGAGGAGCTCTCCACACTCTTAGTATTTGCACCTCAAACCAATTGTATTGGAATCCTGAGGACTGGCATCTAGGCTTCAGGGTTTTTACAGCCTGCCAGGTGATTCTAATTGGCATGCAGGCTGAAAGACCACCTCTGTTGCGAGGACATGGAGTGAACTTCAAACCCAGCTGCTCCTAAGACTCACCCTGGGATATTGTAAAGGACACCATGTTTGCAGCCACCTACAGAGATTCTGCTTCATCTGGTCTGGGGTGCGGCGCAGTTCTTTCCACATTTTAAAGCAACTCTAAGTAATTCTACTGTTGAGCCAGGGTGGAGAGTCACCATGTGAGACCAGGGGTTCTTAAAGTCGAGTCCTTAGAGCAGCAATATCAGCATTACCTGCGGACTTGTCAGAAATGCAAATTATCACTCCCACCCCAGATCCACTGAATCAAAAACCCTGGGGTGGGGGGGGGGGCAGCACTCTATATTTCAACACATATTCCTGATTATTCTGCTGGGCACTACAGATTGGGAGCCACTGCCTTGCAAAATGGTATTAAGGATGTCATTCTCCTTGAGCATGAAGAGATCAGCATTATCTTCAGCGAACACCTGTTGTGCTCCTACTGTGGTGGTTCTAGAAATAATTTCTAACAAGGTTCCAGGTGAAACTCATGCTGCAGGTCCAAGGCTCACAGAGAACCATTGCCCAATTAGGTGCCAGGCCCTGGATTAAATATTAAGAATCTTGAGATTTGTTTTAATTTTCTTTTTTCAAAAAGAACCTATTCCAAAATAAAACCAAAGCCTTGTGGCTTTATCAGCTTATAAAAAGAAAATTCTTTTGCCCAATCACCTAAAGTGAAAAGTTATAGAAGGATTGTGTGTATGATGCTTTTTTTAAAATATTTATTTATTTATTTATTTATTTATTTATTTATTTTTTACAGAGACAGAGAGTGAGTCAGAGAGAGGGGTAAACAGGAACGGAGAGAGATGAGAAGCATCAATCATTAGTTTTTCATTGCACATTGCAACACCTTAGCTGTTCATTGATTGCTTTCTCATATGTGCCTTGACCATGGGCCTTCAGCAGACCGAGTAACCCCTTGCTGGAGCCAGCGACCTTGGGTTCAAGCTGGTGGGCTTTTGCTCAAACCAGATGAGCCCGCGCTCAAGCTGGCGACCTTGGGGTCTTGAATCTGGGTTTTCGGCATCCCAGTCCGACGCTCTATCCACTACGCCACCGCCTGGTCAGGCTGATGCATTTTTTTTTAACTACTCTGACTTACCTTGGAATAATGCCAGTGGCCGAGGCCAGATAGGTCCACATTGGATTCAGACAGGTGGCAGCAGAACTGCAGAGCTGGAAAGCGTTGAGCCCTTTACCATTTAATAAAGTCTGACAATGGTGGACAAGCAAATAGGCAGCAGAAAACCTCTTCTCATGGTAGCAAGCAAACAAACAGCAAAAACAACCCCTCACAGTGGTGGGTAGGCCATCCACAAACTGCCATCCGCCATCCACCACTGCCACCCTGAGTGCAAGCACCCGTAGCCTTACATAGACTATACACATGTGACACTGCCACATGCTTATGCACTAATCCAGCCAAGTGTTTGCAGCTAGTAAACCAGCAAGCAAGCCTAACACAGCTGTTTTCCCAGCACTTGGTCAGAAAAACCATCAGCACTCAGAACTAAAAACTGGGACACTAGTTACAGATGGGATTGTGAAGCGTTCCTTTATTTTACTAGGCTTAGAAAAACTTCAGGAAAAAAGAGAGAGAGAGAGAGAGAGAGATGATCTCTTTTTTCCTCAAACCCAAACACCAGATACAGGGCATAAGAAAAGAGCTGATAAAAAGTTTCTCTAGGCCCTGGCTGGTTGGCTCAGTGGTAGAGCGTCGGCCTGGCGTGCAGGAGTCCTGGGTTCAATTCCCGGCCAGGGCACAAAGAAGAAGCACCCATCTGCTTCTCCACCCCTACCCCTCTCCTTCCTCTCTATCTCTCCTTCCCCTCCCACAGCCAAGGCTCCATTGGAGCAAAGATGGCCCGGGCACTGAGGATGGCTCTGTGGCCTCTGCCTCAGGCGCTAGAATGGCTCTGGATGCAACGGAGCAACGCCCCAGAGGGGCAGAACATCGCCCCCTGGTGGGCATGCCGGGTGGATCCCGGTCAGGCGCATGCAGGAGTCTATCTGACTGCTTCCCTGTTTCCAGCTTCGGAAAAATGAAAAAAAAAAAAAAAAAAGTTTCTCTAACTGCCAGTAGTAGTCAATCTGATCTCTCCTGCCCACTAGTGGGCATTCCAGTTTTCATGGTGGGCGGTAGCGGAGCAACCAAAGTATAAATAAAAAGATAGATTTAACTATAGTAAGCTGTTTTATAAAGATTTATTCTGCCAAACTTAGCAAAAATCTGGCATAAAGTACTTGGTAAGTAATTATTATTATATGCTTTAACTTGCTGTAGCTCTGCTTTATAAATATTATAAAGTAAAGTTACTTCTTTACTTTATAAATCACCATTACTGTGGAACCAGTGGGCGGTGAGAAAATTTTACTACTAACAGAGATACGAAAGTGGGTGGTAGGTATAAAAAGGTTGACTACCCCTGAACTACACGACTGAAGTGACTTACTTTCCCAAAGAGGCTACTCTTCCTTCCTATGAGTGCTTTAAGAAGAAAGAAAAACCTGGTCATTCTAAAAAGACACATACTGTGTTTCTTGGGGCCTTTGTATGAATGTAGTTATGCAAACATGGTCCATCCTAACCTACAGATGTTAAAGAAGCCCTGATTCCCACAGCCTGGGCTCTGTTCCAGGGAGGAACACAGAAGTGCCGATCACTAAAAGCAAGCACTGTGTCACTAATCTTTGCCTCTGGTCAGGCAGCCAAAGAAAAGCCCCAACCAGAGCACTCAAAACCAGACACCTCAGACTGTGAAATCTCCTTTCATCCTTTTAGCTGCTTGAATTGATTTCAGGCTGCTAACCTAGGTCCTTGAGGAAGGATCTTTGGGGGATAAGCTCTTTTCTATAGTATGAGACCCTGCCTCTATTTGGCAATTGCTTTTGAAAGGTTCTGAAATACACGGCAAAACTGCGTTTTCTTTCTGAAACTTCTTTGGGATCAATGGCATTTCTCTGCTTTAACAGAAAAGAGCTCCAGGGAGAAGGCCCTAAAAAAGCTCTGAGTGGCCAGCCCAACCATCAGATGCAATTTCTGACAAGAGAAAAGGCTTAGGAAGAGTGATGAACCAGCCTGTGTTTGTGTTTGTCTGTACTTCCCCCAATAGCTGCAATGTTAATTACTACCGCTGCTATGGAACTACTTACTCTAGACAGCTCTTAAAGTTCTACCAGAGCTGGAGGAAGTAATAGTCATCGTGAAACTGCAAAGTGTCACCTAGAGTTCTTTTCCTAGACATACACACTCAAATAAGCAATGCAGCTTCAAGAAATGTAAGTTGCTTAGGTGAACAGAAAATAGCAATAAGTGACCTTTAAAAAATGTGAGGGGAAAATGTAAAAGGAATGAAAAGTAGATAAAGATGATGAAAAGAAAAGACATTTAAGAATTATTTTGAGAATAAGTGGCAAGGTGGCCTTCATTTGAAAAGCGTCAGTTACAGACAGACATCTGGCATAGTTTCATTATGGAGTTGATCTCCTTAGAAAAATACAATGAAAAGCTAAGTTTTCAAATCAGAGGACTCCAAAATAAAAAATAAAAAATTAGTACCTGTATTTGAAAGGAGCAATGAGGTTACATAAGAAAATGTCCCTGCTCTTAGGAGAGTTCAGCTAAACTTACACTGAAATGGCTACAAAAATAAATGCTTATATAAGAATAAAATGTGTTTCTTTTTCTTATATAAGAGGAAGAATGTATCCCTATACATATAGATAAATAAAGAGGATACAAATGTGATAAATGTTAAGGAAAGGTATATATTGAGGAATTGTAACAGACATAAGTTCTCTGTAGTTTAAAAAAAATTTTAAGTAAAAATTTTAATTAAAAAATAGATTAATACCATTTCTGCAAAGCAAGTTGCACAAAGGCAAAATACAAGGAGAGTTTAAAATGAGAATCCTGGAAATTGGTTTCAGTCCATTCTAAAAACCATTAACAGGCTATTGGTGGTGTGTTCCCTTCTTGTATCACAATTATTGCATTAGAGATGTGGCACAGGCACTTTAGCACATCATATACTCTAAGAAAGTAATGCAGAATACCACTCTGTACTACAGTGACCTTTCTACTATTCTGCACATTGATTTCCAGGCCTTTCCTGTTCCCCCTTGTTTACAGGCTTGGTTGATTACCTAGAAGAAAACAAACAAGCCTCCCGGCTCCAAAGCCAGCAAGCTGCGAGTCCTGCACATCCATGCTCATCAGTGTTCAGAATACATCTCTCTCTCTCCCAGAGGCCTCATGACAACCATTATTGTTGGTCTGGAAAACAGCAGCACCAAGAACCTTCTATTTATTTAATTTATTTATTTATTTATTTATTTTGTATTTTTCTGAAGCTGGAAACGGGAAGAGACAGTCAGACAGACTCCCGCATGCGCCCGACCGGGATCCACCTGGCACGCCCACCAGGGGGCGATGCTCTGCCCCTTCGGGGCGTCGCTCTGTTGCAACCAGAGCCACTCTAGCGCCTGGGGCAGAGGCCTAGGAGCTATCCCCAGCGCCCGGGCCATCTTTTGCTCCAAAGGAGCTTCGGCCGCAGGAGGGGAAGAGAGAGACAGAGAGGAAGGAGAGGGGAAGGGGTGGAGAAGCAGATGGGCGCCTCTCCTGTGTGCCCTGGCCGGGAATCGAACCCGGGACTTCTGCATGCCAGGCCGACGCTCTACCACTGAGCCAACCGGCCAGGGCAAGAACCTTCTAAAAGGACCAGTTGAAGAGCTATAAGCAGTGGCGAGCTCCTCAGAGGTACTCAGTTGAATAGCAGATTTATACTTTTCTATATCACAAACAGTGACAGTAGAATTTATAAACCTCTAGAATATGTGGAGTGCACATAACTTTTGAAACCATCATCTATCCAGATTATTAATATATGTTTTCTATCATTAAGTCATCATGACCTGAAGTTTTAGTAAATGTTTTTACCCATAAAAATGTCCTTCCTTATACTAAATTTACCTGAACACTGACACCACTGACCCACACTGTCTTCTCTAAAAAGCCCCTGCAACAAACAACCGCTACCCCGAGCCACACCTACATCATGAAGGACGAGGAAGCTGGCACCTGCCTGAAGCCATATGACTGAGAATTTCCCAGCGGACACATATTCCCATAAATAACCAACAGGATTAAATGAGAATATGCCAGGTATATTCAATTTCTTCAAGGCAACTGCCCTATTTCTGTTAGAACAATCCTGACTTTCTAGGTGTGCAGGGAGAAAAAGATTTTGATATTCAGTACTTAGTCAACACTTACTTGCACAGATTTATTATCCTTTGGGGGAAAACAAGCAAAAATGGAAGCACTAATAAGCATGAAAATAAAATGGAACAAAGAGTGATCCCCCCCACACACACATACCAGAGGATATAGAGAAAAGATAAAGTTACTAAAAGTTAATCACTCTTGCTGCAGATTGACAGCATAAATCAAAATTCAAGATGTGGTTGCTAGGTAGAGACACCAAGAGAATGTTCTCCTTTCCTCACAGAAATAAAGAAGCAGGTAAAGGACCTTCAATTTGAGTAGCTCAATATATACATAGAAGAATTATACATTCAATTGTTCTCAACGGTGAATAAAAGCCCCACTCTCACGGGACACTCTAAATCGTAAATGGAAAGCTAGTGTCACACCTCAGTTATTCAGCCCTGTACAGAGTCTAATTGGATATGTAAAAAGTTCACAAACATGAGAGTTTTGTTCCTCTCATGGAACAAAATCAGTAGATCTTTGTAAATGCCTAAAAGGAGTCCTGTTTCTCTCCATGTATTCAGAGTTCCAAGTCCTCAACTGAAAGTTATATGGAACAGGAGAGTGAGGCAACAGTCCTGAATTCTTCTAGTAACTGCAGGTAGGTAGATGTCAGTGAATTTTACTCATTTTTATTTCAACATGCATGATGCCAGGAGTGTTCCTTTTTCTCATACCAAGAGACTGACTAGGGCCACTGTAATGCCAGTGGCCAAGGCCAGGCAAGTTCACATTGGATTCGGGCAGACGGTAGAGGAACTGCAGAGCCAGAAAGTGTCAGGCCATTTCTGTTTAAAAGAATCTTGTAACAGGGTGAGCAAACAGTCGAGGGAAACCACTCTCATAGCAGCAGACAAACAAACAGCAAAACGGCCCTGCACAGTGTGGGGCGGGCGGGCAGTCAATCCGCCCTATGCCATCCGCCATCCGCCATCCGCCATTCTCCTGAGCACAAGCACCTGTGGCCTTACATAGACTATACACAGGTGGCACTGCCACATGCTCACGCACTAATCAGGCAAAGTACAAGTGAGCAAGCCTAACACACATGTTTTACCAACAGCCACTTTAGGGAGGAACTTCCTTAGCTTCCATCTGTGGGTTCTTAGTTTCTTCTAACCTTTTTGGCAAAGTGCCTTTAGGAACAAAAACAACAGCACAGACCAGCTTAGTGATTTTCTTGTTCCACCCACAGAATGCCCCTTAAACCTTAACTGTTGGGAATTCAAATATGGAAAAGTCAACTTATTACAAGTAATGGACAAATAGAAGATACAGCCCTCAGGCAAAATGTGAGTTAAAAAATAACATGAAATATAGCTTTTTTTTCATAACTTCACCTAAAATACTCAAGCTACACATTACATTTTATTTAATATAGATATAGATATGATAGATCTATATCTATATACGATAGATAGATCTATATACGATAGATCGATATCAAGGTATTTGAACCTATACTGTATGTTTTACTGCATGAAAAAAACCCTTAAATCTCTTAGTTCCTAATACATTATATGTGAGGTTCAGTTTACATGTCTATTGAGAATGATCTGTCATAGGTATGATTTATGTTTCATTAAAATCCACTGCTTAAGTGCTTCCTTATTGGCACTTAAGTGGTATCAAAGCATGTGTATAAGAGTAAGTATATGTATACAATAAGCTTTTATTTGATTTCAAACATTTTCTGTTCCTTAAAAGATCCTTACTAGCTTAACAAGGATACCAACTCTGTTTATGACAAACTGAGATATTTGATTTTGAAACCCCTGGCATTTCACTCACTGTACCGCTCTCCTGCATAAACACACGTTTCAAGTCACAGGTGCTATCTGCGATCCTGAAAGGAAGGAGAGGGACTGAATCACGTGATATAAAATGCGGAGTCATAGCTCAGCTCCTGTAGTAACTGTCAGAGAAGAGCAGATGTGAAATGCTAATGTCTGTCTCCTTGATATTTTGCAGAATTGTGAGATTTTTCTAGTAATTTATAAACCTGTTGAAGTCTTAAGCACTTACAAAGCCAGCTTCATTCCCAGCTTAAACAAGAGTCTTACCTAAAAGAGCAACACTTACCACTTCTTTGTGCGTCCTGTGTTAATACCACTTATCATTAATCTACCTGAGGATCAAAGTTTATTTGAATCTCCCACCTTTAGTGGCACACGGGAGCCAGTTAGAACGACGCTGCTCATGCTGGTGAAGATAGATGATTACATTGCTTACAAGAAAATGGCACAAATATTAATATTTCTAAAAGCATCTACATAAGAACCATTCCTTTCTTTTCAGTGCTACTAACTAGGGTATGAGTGGAAAAAATATAAATTGAATGCCGGTCCTAAGAACACAAGGCCCCAAAATATTTCACTAATTTAAAATTGAAGAAAACTGAGCAAAAATCTCATAGAGAATAATGTATAGATGTTAAGAAAATATATTGTCTTTCCAATTAATTTCCTGAACTCTGAGGTCTTTAAGAAGTGATGAGATTTTCATGAGGGAAAGCTTAAAGTGACTGTGGAAGGCAAGTTCCATTGAAGGCAAGTGCGAAGCCTTGGCAAGCACTACTTTTCAAACATATATACGTATCCATAAAACTAACTCAGAAGCATCTGACGTCCTTTGAGAATTTTAAGAGATGACTCAATCAATATATTCATTTGAAAACTGAGATCCAGAGTCTGTAGTCAGGATTTATGACCATTCCATTACTTTATTTTTTTCTAAAATTGTCACTGGCCTTTCTACAGGCTGGTACATCCTGATGTCTGTGGGAGGTTTCCAACTCTGTTTCTAAGTTCTGAAAAGAAAAGAGTTTATAGCACTTTTTTTTCTGTAGACCAACTTCTGAAATTATTCAAAACTCTTTCATAGGAATCCTTTGTGAGGGTATATTCTACCCATACAAGTTGATGATATTTGTGTCCAAGAAGTCAATTTTGAGAAAAAAAAATAAGTTGGGAAATAATTGTCATGATTATAACCTATAATTTTGTGATTTATGACTTTTCTATAGCACATGTAATCAAAGCAATAATATCATAATACATGTCATTCCCTAACAGGGTTTATA
The DNA here is from genome assembly GCF_036850765.1 of Saccopteryx bilineata. NCBI lineage: Eukaryota > Metazoa > Chordata > Mammalia > Chiroptera > Emballonuridae > Saccopteryx > Saccopteryx bilineata. The sequence goes on from NC_089491.1 coordinate 111,075,868, forward strand.
ATAACTTCATATTATACTGTCATTTACACAGCAAAGACCTTTACTTCTTCTTTCAACATTGTAATTTAATAATGCAAACACAGCATTTTCTTCAGCTGGCTCAGATTTCTTCACTTCAAGATATTTTATAATTTTGTCTAAAACATAGATCTTGCCAAACTTTAAATTTAAGTGTATCTCAGGAGTTCTTGTGTGATGGAACAGTAAGAAGGCATTTCTTCAGAATAATTAATCAGTCAGCAAATTTAGTGTGAACCTACTATGTACAAGGCAGAGTGACCCCACTATAAGAGATTACAAAAGTTAAGGAGAACCATTCCTGCACTAAAGGAGCTTTCTGTCTACCTGGGATGACAGCATCTGAAAATGAAACATTTAAAAAGTAATACTAGAGTATATATACTTCAAATGAGTAGTCTATTATTAAGAACAACCAACTTTTATAACCCTTAATTTAGATGTTCTGGAAAAATGGGGTTACACTGAGCTAGAGACATATAATGAGAACTTATAGAGCCTTGATACTGAAAATGTGGTCCAAAGACCAGTGACGAATGCGTCAGCCAGAGGCTGGTTACAAATGCAGATTCTCAAGCCTCAACCCAGACTGTGCATCAGTCTTAATTTTCACTGGATCAACCATAACCTATTAAATTTAAGACTGTACTGCTATGGAAGAAGTGATCCTTGATCTGGGCCTAAAAGATCAAAATAGGTAAAATTGTAATCATAAACTGAGCACAGAGAGGGAATGGCTTTGAAAGTTCAACTAAATTTATTTTAATGTTTGCAGTGTCCAAGAATAAGATATCTTAGAAGTGAGGTATGTGGGGAACAAGAACATCAATTAGGAAACCATAGCCTGAAAAAGAGACATTATGTATTTGGGGGATAGTCCATGCAAGTTCTTTTCTTCTATAAGGAAAAAGAGCTAAAGGCAACATTTTCACATGAACCCAAAGGGGAGAGAAGCAAACCCTGTTGGTCAGAGACTGAGATTCATTGAGCTGTGTCTTGCTGGTGGACCTGAATTCTGTTCCTCAAAAGTATGAATTATCCTGGCTGTTCCTTCACTAGAGAACAATCCTATAATTCTAGATTTTGTGAAATGAATACACCAGAGCAGAGTTTACACATCCCACCCATCTGGGGGGTTGGGGAAGTGGGGTACAGGCATCTGGAAACTGGTGTCATCCTTCTCTGCTTTGTAGGAAAATGGACAGGAGAGGCAGCCTCCTGGTCCCTGTGGGAAAGCTTATTAATTAAGTAGATTCCTATTGTTCAAATAGAGTCAAAATATGCAGGGTTTTTTGTCTGAGAACCAAAGTCCCAAGAATAAGATTCTTCATGAGAAATAAAAGGCCCCTCCTGAACCCAAGACACCAGAATTAGAGTTTATAGAGAGGGTAACAATATTCTATACCTTTCAAATTAGAACACATTTGAGGGTGAAACAGAAAATTATTCAAAATTATACCAGGATAACAGATGTAAACGGAGACTATCCTGAGCAAACCTGTTACCCTATAAATTACAGTGTTACCCTATAAATTACAGCGTTCCCCTATAAATTACAGTGTTCTTAGACAACAAATGATATATAAAATGCCTAAAAAATCAGAATGGAAATCCACTGAAATCTCTCACTTTTCAAAAGAATATCTTGAGCCTCTTATTTTTTTCATCAGTACGCAGTGCTGTACCTTCTTATTTGGTACTCTTTCTCCACTGATCAAAGTCCCTAGTGTTCACACAGCCCGACTTGCACATCTAATTGGGAAGAACACTAGAGCCTCACACATTGTTTCTTGCTGCTATGTGGTTGGCCCTGTTGAAGCTGGGCTCCACAAAATCCAAGAGCCAATGCTGATCTGCCACTGAAATAATGACTTGATAAGTTTGATCCAAGCTCAGGCCACTGCCAGAAAGTCAGAGTCTGCTCGCTGATGCTGAGGGCAAGCACGCCCCTCATTTGAGCTCTCAAGGCTGCAGCTCTTAGCTTGCAACATTTTGGGGTCTGAATTGGTGTAATGTCAGCCACCCAGAAACCACTTTAGTTTTTCTCTCCAGGATGTCAGTTATTTTTTCATCTTATATTCTCCAAACACAAAATTCTTATTATTCTGAGGAAGGTAACACTCTGTGAACAATGACAATTTTACCGAAGAACCTTTGTATCTTCAAAGGAAGATAAAGGTTGATGATACTTTTTATGATGTCAAGGCAAACTTTCAGTGCCTCACTTGAGATAGATTTTTTTAAAAAGTAAACTCTGATAGAATATTCTGCTATGCACAAATTAATAAAATTGAAATGTGTTTTCTATCTGCCAAGTGGGTGCCCTTGTGATCTAGTATAGATCTGAGAAAAGGTATTAACACTGGTTTGGGGGAATAGAAATGATGAAATGTCAACTAGAGCCATTTTCTAAGAAAAACTTGACTCAACCTAGAGACCTATTCAGCTTCTTAATAGACCAAAAAGTAAAGAAGATAAAGGGGGAAAAAAAGTCAAGCATGAAACAAAGTTTTAAGGCTGAGTGATAGAATAATTCTGATGCTGCAAGTAGGTGGAAACTAAGTGAATGTAGCTGGTGTAGAATAGAAGATGATTGATTCAGTTTGAGAGAGTTTGGTTTTGAGCTAAAAGTAAGACATCCAAAGGGAAATGAATGGGTGATTTGAAATTTAAAAAATAAACAGACCTTGGTTAAGAGGTTAGAAGTTACTACAGAGTTGGAAGTCTCTCACTTCTTCGATGTAGACTCATGGATGAGCTCATTAAGGGTAAAGAGTGAGCTGGAAAAGATGAGTCATCAAAGAAATTAAAGAAAGTATGGTAAAAAAAGGGTAGTAGTGTTATATTGACTTGGAAATGGAAATGAATGTCAGCGGAGCACAGAAATCTGAAAAGAGAGAAAACATGGAAAACGTAAAGAGAGAAAGTCAACCAGATGGAAGTCAACAATATTAAATGTCATGGAGCAATCAGAGGCAAAAAGTCTGAAAATAAAGCCTTGGGTTTTATTCAAAGAAAAAAGTACAAATATTTCAGTGCCAACTATGTGCTAGATGCCTTTACTTGCATGAAATTTTTCAAGAAGGAGTTCAGCCATGTCCTTGGGTGTGGAGACCAAAACAGGGAATTTTGCCATAAAAAGAACTGAGCAACACCAAGTGGTGCCTTTGGGGAATGGTAGGGTCAAGCTGGAAGTTTTTTGTTTTATTCTCTTGAATCAAGATGGAGCACACCCTACATGTTTGAAGGCCAGGAGAATGAAACCTATATATATAGAGAGAGAGATTGGAGAGGTTATGATAGAAATGAAGTGATTGCCAGGGTACATGTTGAAAAGTTGAAGTTTTAACATTAATTAGCAATTTTACATTCCTATCAAAGAGCTCTGCTTTTGTTTGACTGCACTGAATGAGTCTATGTTTCTGTGTCAGCTTTCCTTGTCCCCCTGCCCTTTGCTTTCATAGCTTTGCATTCTGGAAAACAACATCTTTTTATTCCATTATACCCTTGTGAACAGTTAACTCACTGTACAAAGAATTATAAATTTTGAGTAATCGGCCTAATTGTTGACCCAAACCTACATTTATCAATTACTTAAGCAATCCACTAGAGAATTTTAAATCCCTAAAAAACAACCAGATGTTGCTCTCATAATCTATTGTAGTAATAATTTTTAAAAGGTTTTATCTTACAGCAGTGACACTCTTACTCCCCCAAAGTCATACTGACTCATAGACATTGATGTATTCTAAAAATTACACACATGTATCTGTGAAGTAGAAAACTACCCAAAAGTAATTTCCTCATTTCTTCTATTACTAAACTCTTCCAAATACCAGGTATTATAATGCAATATTCTAAATTGGCAGTGTTATTTCCTGTATTTAAATTAAAATACCGTTTTATCTAAATTAAAAGAGAATTACCTTCTAGTCCTCACCATTCCCCTAAGCACCAGCATCCCAAATCTCTAGGGCTCAGAACAAGTCTCAATTGGATCAGCTGCTCCTTTGACAGCTCTTGGCTAACCTCCAGTGCCTAAATCCCTTGGGCATTTAGAATATCATTTTCTCTTAAAATTAAATCTTATCATAATCATGCAGATACAATGGCAACTTCATCTCTGCCCAATAGCTAGCCATTTTGGGGTGACGATTACTAAGCATAGTTACATCCTCAGAAACAGAAAGCAGGGACTATCAAACGAATCACACATGTTTATTTCCTAATTGCACTCAGAAAAGAAGCAAGTGGGCTGAAAGAAGCAATAGCTCTTTCTTCACTAGCACATAAAACATAAAGCAAAGCAAAATTCAGTCAACAACAAACCAATCAAGTCTTGGTTGGGCAATAGAACTGAAAATCATTGAAAATAATAAAATTATTGAACCAGTATCAATAAATCTGTATTATTTAAATTTAAATAGACTTTTATGACTTGAAGAAGGCAAATACAAGTAAATTTTTTCTTCTTGTTGTTGCAAAATTATTCACCAAATGTTATGCAAATTCTCCAAAAGCCCTTTGTTGCAATCTTCCTATTATGTTTCTCCTGATGTATTAATGTCAAATAATTATAAGGCTTTTTTTTTTTTTTTTTTTTTTGGTGTGCTTCTTTACTAACGCAAATTATAGGCAAAGGCTTCAAAATACTCTAGAGAAGTGCTTCTCAGATTTAATGCGCATACAAATCACCTGGAGATCCTGTCAAAATGTAAACTCTGATTCACTAGGTCTGAGCTGAGCTGGGGGCTGAGGGCCTGAAGTTTGGCATTTCTAATCAGCTCCCAAGTGATGTCAGTGCTGCTGGTCCAGGGCCACATTTTTTGAGTAGCAAGAGTCTGAAAACAATTACCAAGGTAGTGAGGGTTCTTCAGAGATACCAATAGGGTGTGTGTGTGTATACATATACACACATATCTCCTTTATATAGATAAGAGAAGAAGAGAGGAGAGAGGGAAAGAGAGAGAGATTATAAGGAATTGGCTCACGCGGTTATAGAGGCTGAGAAGTTGCAAGATCTACAGTTGGCAAGCTGGAGACCTGGGAGGCGCAAGACTCAAGAACAGCCAATGTTTCAGTCCAAGTCCAAAGTCAGGATAAGACTGATGTTCCAGCTCCAGCAGCCAGGCAGGCAGCGCTCCCTCTTACTTTGGGAAGGTCAGCCTTTTCATTCTATTCAGCTATTCCAGTGACTGACTGGATGAGGTTTGCCCACACTAGAGAGGACAATCTGCTTTAGTCAGTTTACTGATCCAAATGTTCATCTCATTCAAAACACTCTTACAGACACACACCCAGGATAATGTTTAACTAAATATCTGGGTACCTCAGGGCCCAGTCAAATTGACACATAAAATTAACCATCACAAATGCTATTGCTATTCTAACACATATGTTGTTTACTCCAGCCAAGTATTAATAATTTAATTAAAGTAACTCCAAAGAATGTATTTCAAACCCCTGTTTCTTGCAAGTCTGACCCATAATCAGTTAAGGAGATAGGTAGTGTTGATTGATTGTAGTACCTGCCTTTAGAGGTAATAAAAGTAATCTCTGTTCAAAGAAGGAAAGATTTATTTCAAAATCAGTTTTAAGTGTTAAGATATGCCAATATTGTACGTCTTAAACTTGTATTATAAACTGGTATGAAAAAGACAAAATCAAGTCATCCAAGACATAAGAAGTTTCATAGAAAAAGTAGGGTATTATAAATATAAAATGTATGTGAAAATTAAACCACTTTCTTTACTGTAAAACATCCTAGACTCTATAATATGCTAATTATTATAATCTATATGCTAATAGATAGATGTATATATCCCTTCGCATGTGCCATGAGGGAAATATGTCATATTTCACTGAATCTAAAATGCCATCTAATATCAAGATATATCATTTTAGGTACCATTAAAAGGGACTAATGATGCCAATTAAATATGACAAAGTTTTCTGAGTTACTTCTGATTTTTTAAAGTACATACTGACTCAGCTCTTGTAGATTTATAGGTAGATTTAATTATATGTAATCCACATGCACATATAAAAGGGAAAATATAAGTATAGGTCATTGATTACAGCATTAACAACATGTCCCCACATGCAGAGTCTGTCCCTTCTGAATCACTTTTCAACTGAGTTTCACTATGGTTTTTTGCAGACAGCACTTTCTTCTGTGCCGTCCGAAGCACTGATGATGCAATATTTCTTAGGAATATTCTTCCAAGCCACCTCCACCTATTCTGGGAGTTTTGATGTTGTCACTTTTTTGATCAGAAGATGTGACAAAAAAATTGCAGAGACTGATCAAGGGCCCATATGGCCTGGACATTGACTCGGATATCCAGCGGTTGCCATTTTTCTCATGGTACTGGAATGAAAACGAAGTTGGCCTATGTGTAGGCAAAGTCAGCTACATCACACCTGCTACTTGGCGGAAGGCATTTGTAAGACATAGCTTGAATTCAGGGATGTTAAAATTGAAAACACACACACACAAGCTCTCTATCTCACATACTTCATCTTAGAATCAATGGAAATATAGTTATTCCCAAACTTGTTAAACCAAAATTTAGGGGAAAAAACCCTTACTTTTTAAAGAACTATCTCAAGATATTAGTGTTTCTTGCCTGACCAGGTAGTGGCACAGTGAGTACAGCATCAATCTGGGACGCTGAGGAGCCAGGTTCAAAACCCTGATGTCGTGGCTTGAGCGTGGGCTCAACAGCTTGAGTGCAGAGCCGCTGGCTTGAGCACAGGATCATAGATATGACCCCATAGTTGCTGGCTTGAGACTAAGGTCACTGGCTTGAGCAAGGTGTCACTGGCTCAGATAGAGTGACCCCACCCTCCATCAAGGACATATGATAGAGCAATCAATGAACAACTCAAGTGCTGCAACTGTGAGTTGATGCTTTCCTTCTCATCTCTCCCTTCCTGTCTGTCTCTCTCTCACTTGCTAGAGAAAAAAAAATTAGTGTTTCTTGAATCCTATTTTTGAAAAATGTGCTCTTAAATATATTTCTTCTCTATACCACATTTCCCTTTGGTATACATTGACTTAAATTATTTAGTTTTTCTTAGTATATAGACCTCTGAATATGAGATTGTCTATTTATTTTTCCTGTGTCCTCCTCACAGTACCTGGAACACCTTCCATTATACTTTCAGTGTTCAAGGCCCTAGCTAGTTAGTTCAGTCAGTATAGTACTGTTCAACCTCCAGTCTGTGAGCCAGTTCACCAGAAATTTCATGCATGTACACAAAAGATTTAACCACCTGATGTATAAAGATTATAAACCCAATGGTCTTGTTGAATTTATTTATTCTTAGGGTGATTTCTACTTTAGCAGTCTCTGAAATAATTCTCCTATTTTCACCGGACCCCAAGTGTAAAAATGTTGCAAACCACTGAGTTAGAGCATACTCCTGAAATAAGATTGAAGATTTGATCCCCGCTCAGGGCACATAGGGCAGCCAGCCAATGAATGCACAATTAAGTGAAACGGCAAATGAATGCTTCTCTCTCTCTTTTAAATCAATCAGAAAATAATAAAAATAAGTAGGTAAATAAATAAATAGCTATACTTTAAGTGTGCAATAAAAGTTCTTAAAGATTCAGTTCAGAGCATCATAGAAATTTTCCCAGCCTGCTTCCAAAACAGTTTTATTCTTATGATCTGTCTTATGACTAAAACTTTCTTCCTAAAAATGTATGTCAAAGAAGTTCTTGCCTTTGCATCTCATGTAAACATTCACTTTTCTTGATACACTTCAGTGAGCATCATCATAACTCTGTTCTAATGGGCTGGTGTTCGCAGACACTCCATAGTGAAGTAAAGGTGAGAAAGTCCGAGTTCCGGTCACAGCCCTGCCCTTTAATAAGCATCTCGCCCCTCCAACCCTCGGTTTTCTCATAGGTCAAATGAAAATAACATTAGCTTCACAAGGCTGTTGTAATAATTATTAGAGAAAACAAAGCAAAACAACAAAAAGCACTCCAAAGGCTATATAGTGCTATGCCTGCTTTTATTATACACATGACATTAAAATTGCATTCAACTCTCAGTTTGGCTTAGTTTTGTTATTCATCTAACATAAACTTTAAGCTCCCCAGAGAAATTTTATGAGTATTTCCATAGTATCCTTGCCACTGAAAAACATCATTAACAGTAAAGTCATGACATTTCTGAGAAATCCTCTATTTGAGATAATAACCATAACATAAAAAAGTGATTCCCCTGTGGCTCAGGGAATCCATTCATTGTGGACTTCCTAACTATAGTAATTAAAACTCAAAGGTTTGCTTTTGTCTGCACTAAAGAAATATAGGGATAATAATAATAATAAAACCCATCTCATTACCATTAAAGAACTCCTAAAGAACAAAATTCTTTGACCAACATTTTCATTGGAATGTAATAAAGCTCTGGCAAGTATTAGTATCATTGTATTTTACCAGTGAGAAACTACAGCACCAAAAGACTTATTGCCTGGAGTACATGGTCCTGCTCACAAATTCAGAGCAGAACCAAGGTTTTACTCACAATGCTTGGCTATCTCATTCTTTAGGATTTCTCAGCCTCAGCACTACTGATGTTGTAGTCTGGATTACTCTTTGTTTGGGGACAAGGGCTCTCCCGTGCCCTGTGGAGTGGTTAGCAGCATTCCTGGCTCTACCCAGTAGATACCAGTAGTATCTCTCCCACAACTGTGACAGAAAAGCATTTCTAGATGTTGCCAAATGTCCCTTGGAGGGGACAACGTCACCCTCCCCCCTTGAGGACCTGCATACCACATTTATAGTAGTAATTTTTTAATTCTTCAAATAATCTTCACGTGGCTTATCATATTATTGTAGATCAGATAGCGCTGATTACTCAGAATCAGAGGATATCAGTTTCTGGTGTCCACCATAACAAATGGCTACAAACTAGGCGGCTTAAAAGAAGATGTCCCATTCTTTCCCAGCTCTGGAGGCCAGGAGTCAGACATCAGGGTGTCAGCAGAGCTGTGCTCCCTCTGACAGCTCCAGGGGAGAACCTTTCCCTGTCTCTCCCAGCTTCTGGTGGCTCCTGGTGTCCCTGGGCGTGTGGCAGCATCACTCCAGTCTCTTCCTCCATCTCCACGTGGCCTTTTCTGTATCCTCTCCTCTCTGTTCTTTTAAAGAACACTTGTCATTAAATTTAGGTCCACAGGAGAATTCAGGGTCATCTCATCCCAAAATCCATAACTTAATTACATCTACAAAAAATAAAAAAATAAAATTATTTTTGCAAATAAAGTGTCCTTCCCAGGTTCTGGGCAGATGTATCTTTTGGGGGACTACCATTCTAATTTTGTCACAAAACATCCTTTATTGCTAAGAATACTTAGCAATAAAGTATTAAAATACTTTCAGGATAATCAATTATCTCATTAATTTTAAAAATGCTCTTGAAAATAGAGAGCAATGGATAAGAAAATGGCACACAAAAACATTAAGGGAAAATTTGCTAAGGTCAATGGGCCACAGATTTGCTAAAATAATCTTCTAGGCCACATCCAGGGCCTTCTTCCCCTTTGAGCCTAACCCAGCACGGTTGAGAAAGCCAGTTGAATTGCATCCTGTTTTATGAACCATACAATTTACAGTTGAATTCTTGTGGGCAACTGAAAAGCAAAAGAGAACACAGCTGAATTTTCAGATCATTTTGCCGATTTTTAAAATATTAGTCGTAGATTTCTCAATTCAACAAGAGTTTCTGAAACCCTGTGAAAGAAAAAAGCAACCCCCATTTAATAAAGATGTTTTTCAATGTGTAAGCATCTTTTAAAACTTATCACTGTGTGTGCTGTATGTCAATTTGAAAAATCTGTGGTTGTAGAGTCATGGACAGAAATACAGAGCATTAGCTTTCAAATGCCCAATATTCATCATACTCTCAATACTGAGACAGATTCTGCAAAAAACTATGACATCATACTCAATTAACAGAGCTTGGTCACAGTAATGGCCTGCTGGTTTCTCCAAAATATTGCATTACTTTTTCTCATACCTCTGCATTTTCATTCTAAGCAATGCTGACATTTTAACCAGAGTAAGTTATGAATCACCAGCAGACACCAGATGACTCAGTTATAGAATTACAACCATGATTTGTATAAAAAGCATTTTTTAAAAAAAAATATCATAACTGAACCATCCCTGTCTTGATTTCTTTTTCAATAGTCATATTCTTCCTTCTAAAGGTTAGCAAGCAGATGCCCCGTCACTTACTCATTCTTCTGACCTCCATTTATAATGTTAATTCACCAAAGTTATACCATATTATATCTTTCCTTGCATGTCCTGGATTTTATTTGGACATAATTATTTATTTTTTTAAAACGTATGTATAAATATTTTTTGCTCCATAAAACACACTTTTCCCCCCCAAAAGTGGAGGGGAAAATGCCCATGCATCTCAAGGAGCGAAAAATACAATATTTTATTAAATATGTTAACATACCATTTGGTTCAGAATTTTTTTATTTTATTTTCCTCCTTTAAACCCTACGTGTGTCTTATGGTCAGGTGCGTCTTATGGAGCAAAAAAATACGGTAATATATTCACATGGTTTAAAGGTTTTTCAAACAGAAAAGAGAGATATAGGATGCAGTGTAAATTTCCTACCCAGCCCAAGTCTCTACACCAGTCATCAGAAGCAATCGATATTAATAGCTTTGAGTGTATCTTTTCAAAAATATTTTGCATACATTCAAGTCTCCTTTTGAAGAACGTTCTTTTTACTATAGCAGAAATCATTCTTTCTTACTAATGGAATTTGCACACTTTTTGTTTTAGAGGATGGTCTCTTACAGGATTAACCTGAATCTGCCTCAAATCTTCTGAGTGGATTTAATTAATCAAGTCATTAGGTTCTGTAGGCTTCATCTCACCAGTTGGAAAAAGAAGCACATTTTTCAAAAATGTCTTATTCATTAATAATCCTCAGCAAGCCCTACCCTTAACATTCTGTGTATCATACTCAGCTCACTTAAACTTTATCTTGTAAGGGTTTTTTAATTTTATTCTCAGAGAGAAATAATGTATCTTCTTAAAATAAAAATTCAAGTGACAAATTTCTTGCTTCACAAATGAAATACCCCCAGATTTCTGTAGGAATCGCTAAACCCTTCTATTCACTTTGATTTTTCTGCTAAGAGTTGTGGTTGTTAATAAGCTTATCTATTAAGGAGAAACTACGGAGGTACACATAAGCCAGATTTAGATTTGCTTAATACAACCACACACTACAACCAGAGACGCTAACACAAGGCCTGAAAGAAATTAGGCAAGATTTAAGGCAGGTGAAAGTTTCACTTTAATTAAATATCGTAAATGCCATAAAGACTGTCCTTTAGCTTCTCCCTGACTTCTGCTACAGATTTATTGTAAAAAGAAGTATAAGAGGGCCTAGGGAATGTCTTATAATATGGTCAAGGTGTCTGGAGCCTAGGGACTCTGTAAGCCCGGGGGTATCCAGCAGATACTAGGGGTTGGAGATGGTTAGAAGATGCTACATGATTCTGATTCCCTCCTCCCACACAGACATGCGCACAACACACACGTTCAGTCAGATCCTTCAAGCCGCAGACACAGAGACAGAATGGCATATTGCAGCAATTCATTAAGAATCTACCTGTAGGAGAAAAGTAGGGAGAGACTGGGAGGGCAGTAAGACCTTGATGTAGCTCTGCCCAAATGGAGAGAGGGGGAAGAAAAGGTGAGGAGGAAGGTTGGATGGACGGACGGACGTGTCTTACTCTGCAGAATATTCTAAGGGAAGTTTGGCAAGGCCATAGGAGGGGGGGAGTTGGGAGGGGAAATGGAGGGTGCATAGAGAGTTCCTCAAGCCAAAGTTGGCTTGCAGAGGGGTCCCACAGGTCTCAAGGACAGGCCTACCTTAGTATCCGAGGCGTGCTCAGCCATTGGCTGAGAGCAGCTAGTGGGAGGCATGGCTTCAGCACACACTTGGTGATGAATTTTCCAGCTTAATATCCAGAGCGCTCAGTCACTTATGCTCCCTGTAACCGGCGGTCTGAGAAGCTCGTTCTCCAGGCCCACCCACACCACCACAGATGAAACCTATCACTCCAAACATAGGTTAGGCTAATCTTTAAAGCCATACACATATAAAATTTTAAATACTGTATTTGTTTCAAAGCTTCAGCATGACTCCCAACTCTGATTGTTCTCAATAGAACTATTTCAAATTCTAAACATTTCCTTGATCAACAAAGCAATTTACAATAAACTAATCCACACTAATCAGGAAATGACCTCTGTGCTTCCTGCTTAACTCTTTTTTATTGTGCCAAGTTGCTTTAACTTGCCAAGCTGAATGACTCTTTAATTGGTGGAGATATTTTTATTGAGGTAAATTTTACATACAGGAAAACACACAGGTCTTGAGTATAAATTTTAAAGAGTTTTGATATTATCATATATCCCTTTGTATAGCCACCAGGCCCCTCCAGAGTTAGACCACCCCAGAAAGCTTCCTCTTGCCAGCTTCCAATCAACTCTAACCTCCCCATAAACAATCACTTTCCATCACCAGAGATGAGTTTGGGCTGTTCTGAAGTTCCTGTAAATGGAATCACATAGAATGTACTTTTCTGTGTCTAATTTTTCCACTTTGCATACTCTTTTTTGGATTCATCCATGTTGTTGCAAATGCACTCAGTAGTTCATTTCTTCTTTTTATCTGAGTAGTATTCCACTGTATGGATATACCATAGTGTGTTTATTCCTTCACTTGTTGATAGACATTTGAGTTGTTTCCAGTTTGAGGCTAATATGATTAAAACTATTTTGAACATTCATGTGGAAATTTTTGTGGAGCCTATGTTTTCAGTATTTGGATCAATTTGGGCCAAAAAGTAAGTATCTATTTACTTTATAAGAAAAGTTTTCCAATGTTTGTGTCATTTTATGCTCTATCAACCATGGAATTTTGAGACATATCAAATGGTAATTTAAGCTTTCTTTCAAATCACAGCCCTCAACTCAGTTCAGATAAATAAAAGATTAACCATAGCAAAGGTAAGAGAAAGAAATAATTTGTATATCTCTTTCTTCCAGTGAAAATATACAGATGCTCTAAGGCCCAATGTACTGATGAGAAGACAGAGTTTAGGAAATACCAAAGCTTGCTCAAAGTCAAACAGCTGTTAAGTGCCATCAGGATTCAATCTCAGCTCCACCTTTCTATAACAGAATGAATGGTCTTTCCTCAAAATAAACTTCCAAAGAAGCATAGCACTGGAGGAACCCCAGCTCTAGCCAGAGGCCAGAGGCTAAGATAGAACAGGCTCCAAATGCACCAGTCAACTTTCCTTGCCCGACCACAGAGAGGAGGCTGAGAGGCCCCCAGCTCTCCCCCGGCAGCCCTGCCCTGGTCTGTCCTGCACTTCCACCCTGCTTCAGAAATGCAGGGGATTTGCAAAGGACCTTCCTTCCATTTTGTTTGTTTTCCCTGCTTCCCTAACCTGACCACAAGAGATTATTATTGTTTTTATTACTGTTATTGCCAATTAAAATATTAGGAAACAGTCTCTGCTTATGTAATTTGTCAAGGACCACACAGATTAGTGCATCGTCCTCATGTTTTAGTTTTTGTTCTTGAAAACAGAGATTACTAGTGTCTTTCCTTAATACCCCACTGCCACATGACCAGGCAGTGGTGCAGTGGATAGAGCGTCGGACTGGGATGTAAGACCCCGAGGTCACCAGCTTGAGAGCAGGCTCATCTGGTTTGAGCAAAGCTCACCAGCTTGGACCCAAGGTCACTGGCTTGAACAAGGGGTTACTCGGTCTGCTGAAGGCCCACGGTCAAGGCACATATGAGAAGGCAATCAATGAACAACTAAGGTGTCGCAACGATAAACTGATGATTGATGCTTCTCATCTCTCTCCGTTCCTGTCTGTCTTTCCCTATCTATCCCTCTCTCTGACTCTCTGTCTCTGTGTAAAAAGAAAAAAAATATCCCACTGCCAAGCACTGTATAGACTAAAGGCCAGGAAGACAGTGGATAGTGAATCAGTGAATGGATGGATCACAAACAAGGGGCTTCAAGTTGCAAAGTCTTTCCATTAGGGAGTATAGACTAAAACCTTATTTTCCTCAAATTTTTTAAACTGGAGGCTGAATAAGATGACCTCTAAGATTTTCTTCAATGGGAACCAGCATTGTTTTTTCTGACAGTACCTTCTAATTACAGAGAGATCTGAATCCTTGAATGCAGGAAGGGAACCTACTGTGACTAAAGAGGTAGAAGTCTCATGAGATGAAGTCTGACAAGAAACTAAGAGCATATGCAAAGGTGACATGGAATATATCCCTCTTCTCAAACAGCACAAATATCACATTTCTACTTTTGGTGGGGTGACAGGAGTTCTGGGAAAGTCACTTACATAAAAAAGATATGTCCTTATTTTCATTTGTGATATCAGCATTCTAGGAAAAAAATAGAATCCAGAAATATAAATTAGTTTAAAGAACAAGAGGAAGAGAGAAAAACTATGTTCTACACATAAATCAATGCTCAAAAAATAAGTAAAGAAACACCAATCATCTCTTAGTCAAACACACAACTCCAAACTGTTCCTAACAGTGTCACGTCTTCCCTTTGGTTCTTGACCAATCTCATTTCTGTTGCACTCCTGACCGTTGGAGCACTGCCACCTGCCTACTTTCAGATTAGGTATTAGACTATAGACATTGGTTTTTCCAGGTGATTGTCCCTAATATCAGCCAAGGGCCCTTTTCTAAGGCAAAAACTCTCAAACAAATGAAACCTTCCACTTTCTCTTTTAAGTGGAAATTATACTAATCCTGACCTTGCAGTCCATGTTTACATTTTCTGTCCAGACACTTAGGCAACTGATAAAAGCCCCTTTTTTTTGTATGTGAAATACCAAGAATTAATTCATTAATCTATTTCTTTTTAAAAATATTTTTATTTATTAATTTGAGAGAGAGAGAGAGAGAGATAAACAGCAGTCTGTTCCTGCAAGTGTCCAGACCAGGGATGGAATCCACAACCTTTGCACATGGGGACAACGCTCCAACCAGCTGAGCTATCTGTCCAGAGCTCATTAGTTCATCTCTACTCTAGAATTTTGGCTCAAATTAACTCTTATAAAAACTCACACGCACATAAATATCTGTTTTCTCTATTGCAAATGTATTGACAAAATTTAATCTATCAGTATAGATCATCATGAACACTAAGCTTCTCTGATATATTTCACATAAGTTAATGAAAACTGCAGCTTTCTGTCCACTGGGAATGTAATATTACCATCTTCAAAGTGTTTTCTTAGACACGACACTCAATCTCCTGTCAAGGCAAACGCTCTTACCCAAGACGATCATGAAAAGACCTCAGAGGTCCTTCAAGTAAGCAATTAATACTTTTAGAATAAACTGATTTATCTCTGCTTTTGGGAAGATTTTGGTATGTACAAATTATGCCTTTATTTGTCAATTCAAATTCTGTTATTCCTGAAAAGAAAGGACCCTTCCTCCTGCAGAGAGTAAAATTAACCCTATTTTTATGTCTAGGGTAGCTCCTATTTGGGTAACTGAGTGGGGTTCACTGTATGTGATGACAGGAAATACTATAATTAATTTTCTAAAAAGTAGTAGCTTGAACTGAGAAAATAACCAAAGACAAATTATATCATTTTGAATGGATACTTCATCCTCAAATCCCTTCTTGATTATATCATTGACTTGTCATTATTACTGGGGGGGATAAGCCCTGTGCTTCTGCCCTTTGGGGACACGAGTTCAGTAAGTCCCTTCCTCTCCAGGGCCTCCTACCTTACTATCTCCAGCTCTCTGTGACCCACAAAATCCCTTCCTCCAATATCCACAACAGTCTTTGCTTCTTTCCACCTCCAAGACCTCAAACATCCCAAAAGTCTATCACACCCCATACCTCTAGACCTACCCTACCCTGTAACTGTCCATGGACCCTGTACTCCTTCCTTCTGATTTCAGCCTTGGATCCCATCTGTCAGGAAAGCTCTCATTTAGCTCACTTACCACATCTCGTTTTTTCATGTATTTTCTCCTTTATTATATTTAACCAAGTTGCCATTTTAATCCATTTATGTGATCTTCTGATAAATATCATCATCCCCCTTCAATAAGGCAATAATTGTAACTCTGTTTTTGGGGGGTTTTTTGGTCATTATTGAACACCTCCTGGCACATGGTGTTCAATAAGTATGTTTATTCAAGAAATTGCATTTTTAATGTAATCTACATAAAGAATATAAAATATATTTTGATGAGAAAGACCCTAAGCAAGGATAGTTACAAAAGTATAAACAAACACTTCTTTTCAGGAAAGACATTGGAGGAGAACACTAGTAGGAGTCAAAGGGAAATCTAATTAATATTGCTTTAAATCAGAAAAATTATGTAATTTGGGGAGGGGTAAGGTGGACTCATGTAAAAAGTTGATTTGATGTTTCTATATCAAGATCCTTGTTGTTCTGTATAAAAATGACTAATTCTTCCTTTTAAGCAACAAAAGCTCAAACTCGCATTTCAAAAATGTCTGCAGCACAATTGTTTCTCCAACATATGGACTTGACAGAAAATATTTACAAACTGTGTATGAAAAATATTTCCCTCTGACTTGCCCTCTTACTTAGGACCAATAAACATCCTATTTACACACTTCAAACCTGTAGGGTACAGGGAATTGAGCCAAGTTGTTTAATCTGGAGGGCCTAATAAAATGTGAAAAGCCAAAAATTAATGTAAAAACTGGGTTACCAACCTTCATTTTGCTTTTTGCTGAAATCTCGTTTTCCAGGATTTATGTTTTTGTTTTCTTTTTTTTCTTTTCTTTTTTTTGTATTTTTCTGAAGTTGGAAACGGGGAGGCAGTCAGACAGACTCCCGCATGCGCCCGACCGGGATCCACCCAGCACGCCCACCAGGGGGTGATGCTCTGCCCTTCTGGGGCATCACTCTGTTGCAACCAGAGCCATTCTAGCGCCTGAGGCAGAGGCCACAGAGCCATCCTCAGCGCCCGGACCAACTTTGCTCCAATGGAGCCTTGGCTGCGGGAGGGGAAGAGAGAGACAGAGAGGAAGGAGAGGGGGAGGGTTGTAGAAGCAGATGGGCACCTCTCCTGTGTGCCCTGGCTGGGAATTGAACCTGGGACCCCTGCACTCCAGGCTGACGCTCTACCACTGAGCCAACTGGCCAGGGCCTATGTTTTTGTTTTCTACAAAACCACCGCGTATTTAAGACATGGGTGTCTTAGGGTAAAGCAAGCAAAGCTACAGTAAGTGACTGAAAAGCAACCAGTCAAGACGCTGCTGCATTGGAATGAAAAGGTGTCCTAACAATGGCATGTGAAGCACTGGGGCCATTGCCCAAGGGCAGGAGCAACAATGCCTTCTCTCCCACCCACCCACCTACTATGCCTGGGACTTATGTGGCTCACCTTGTGTTTGTGACTGAGTGAATGAATGAATGAATGGGTGATTTTGATAGCATTGTAGCATGCATCATAATGCATTGTATGTCCAAATGATATTTACTTGAGGCATCCAAACCTCACCTCAGGGAATTTCCACTTCCAGTGGAATGATTTAACCATTTAATAAAAGCTGGAACACTTTAGGGAATACAAAAGGTCAAGTGAAAACAAGTAAACCTAAAAAAAAAATGACAATTTTAGAATAAATTTGACTGAATTGTGCTGTCAGTACTTGTGAACACTATTAAAGAATTTCTGCTAAAAGCCCATTCCATTCTAGTCTGAACACCTCCTCCTGCACAGTCCACGTTCCTCTTCCGTGACTTAGTATTAGTGGGGGTAGGCTGATTGTTGCAGGGAACAACCCACAGGCATCAGTGGCTTCAAATAGCAAGGGTGTCTTTCTTGCTCAGGTCATAATCAATGCTGAGGGAGGTGGAACAGTGGTCTGCTCCACACAGTCCCTGAAGAACCAGGTTCCTTCCAACAGGTGGCCCTGCTGGGCTTTCTGTAGTGATAAACCTCAGAGTCCTTCACCGGACTCTTTCAATGCAGACCAGCTAATGAGCAACAAAGACTGAAATCTGCTGGTTCTACTGGGAGGAGTGTGGGCCGGACCCAAAAATGGCACACACTCCTTTTGTCCACATGCCACTAGCTGGAACTCCTGTCACATCCAAGAAGGTTGGGAAAATTAAAAAAGAAAAATAGCATGAAAGAGATTTTTTAAAGCTAGCTAGACAGTTTCTGTCACCATGTGGCACATCTAGCCCTATGTTGCCCTGTTCTAGGATATCACTTCTTTGCATCAAGGATACTGTGTTTAATCTCCATTTATGAACTTCAGAACAATGATTTATTCATTTTTTTTAACCCTAAGTATATTTTCTCCAACTGATGTGTTGTGGAAAATGCTTACCATGAATTAGTTATTAACCCAGAAGGCTTTTCTCTGTCTGGCCCGACAGCCTTCTGCAGTGAGTCCCCTGGTGCACATTCCTGCTCGCCAGTGAGTAGAGGGCGCTTGATACCTTCTCTTATGCAGGAGAGAGGGAGCTAGAGGGCCTTTATCTCCCATGGAGTAGAAAAAGCCAATTAAAAGTCCCCCTGTTGCAACAACCACAAAGCATCCCTTCCTAATCCTTTTATTGCTTCATTTTACAAAAAGTTACTAGTATTTATGGTTGTTTACTTGTTTTTATCTGAGCCATCTGGGAATCTCTACTCTTCAAGCTTGAGTCTTCCTCCTCCAATGAACTGCTTCTCTGGGCTCAGAAAGGGCAGCTAGACAATAGCCTCAAATCGTCTGTGTTTCCTGATGAACTGCCCTAGCATCTTAAAAGCTTCACTTGCATTCACACATATTCAGCTCAAGAGAGTAGTTAACTCAAACCTTTGCACTTTTTTTTTCCAACCAGAGAAATGAGAAAAGAACTGCACTTTTTGTTTTTGTGATAAGAAAATTAAAATAATTTTGAATTAAAAATCTTAGATTGTGATCTGAACATCCCAACAAACATTTTTTATCATCTCAAAGGACATTAATGGATTTTCTCTAGTATGCCATTAATACAAATCCATTTTGTTTTATTGAGGTCAAACTACATTCTCTTGTCTTGTTTCCTAGGAGAAGGAAATTAGGTAAAAATTCTTGGTGATTGTATTCGCTTTATATTGCTGCAGAAACAGAGGACTAACGAAAGGGCAAGCTGCTATCCTGTAAAGATCAAGTGCTTTCCATGAGGCCACACTTCCTGTGAGGTAAGGCGAAAATAAGAAGGTGGGAATACGATCTACAAATAAATGAGTCAAAGAACCATTGAAGATGGAGGTTATTGACTTTTGGAAGATTTTCTTAAAAATTAACATATGTTTTCTGTATAAACACATTCATTATTAGCTACACAGAAAGTCAGATTTCAGTGCTTCATTTCCCTACATCCTCTTTAGCAACAAGCCGAGCTACTAAAAATATATGTATTTTCTTCCTATAGGAGTCATTTTCCTAACAGCTTTAAGCCTACTTTATCACTTCAGTTACAAGTTAATTATGTACTTATACACACAATACAAATATCTAAAGCACAATTATGCTTTACACTGTATAAATATATAAATACATAATGTATCTACATGACACAAATATACATTATATGAGCACACATAAGTAAACACCACATATATATGCTGGATATTGGAGGTTAGCTTTAGGTTTCTCAAACACCATCTTATCTTCTTTCTAGCTAGAGAGTCTAGAAAGCCCAAAACTAAATATTTAGACTACCTTGAATCTAAGTTTTTTTATGCCAATTGGTTTGCCAATTGAATGCACTTATGTGAACTCTGGGAGACAGAGAAAGGTAATGGAATCATCTTGTCCCTTTTTGTTTGTTTCTGCTGGCAAGCAAAGCGTGGGAAGGAAAGGTGCTTTCTTCCTGCAGCAGTGACCCAGGATCTGTTCACCAACTGCCCGGGTGTTGAGAGAAGGTAGGGTCAGCTTCCTCTGGCTTCCCAATCTTTGGACCACTCTAGGGGCCTATTCTATAGATTCTGGGGTGGCAAGAGGAAGTTGTCCACAGCAGTGGCTTCTTTACATACCTGCTCTATTTATAACTAATCTTGGGATCACAGTTAGCGGTATGTTCTTGAACTCATAGCATCATTTATAGTGTGAAACAATTATGAAGTCACTCCTGGAGGCCCATCTTAGAATCTACTTCTTTCTTCCTTGTAATAACGCACAAGTGTACAGTTTCAGGTATTAGATACCTTTCTAATTAAAAGCATGAAATGTTTTCATTCTTTGCACTGAACCCTGACTGATGCAATATATGATACTTTATGTAATTTTTCACTGTAGTTAACTGTTCTGTGTCTAGTCTGTTTGCCTATATCTGTTACCTACTACAACTTCCTATGAGTCTGCTCACATTTTGCCTCAGGATAATTTGGGCACCTCCCAAGCTCTACAGTCAGGCTTCTATCATTGTCCAAGGAATTCTAGAGATGTCTTTGCGAAAGAGTTTCCTTTTATAAGTTCTCTCATTTCAGTTTAATGTCTCATGCTTTTTGCTGAATTCCTACTTATATCCCATCCCCGCCTCACCCCTGATACTACTTACATGCTCAAGATAGTCAATAATCCATATTTTCTGAAATTCTGATGAGGTTATATCTTTCCTCTTTTATCTTGGGTAATTACAAATTTTACAGTAATTTCCCCTGCATTTGGGTTTATGAAAAAACAACCATAACAACAAAGTAGCAAAAACAAATCAATAGGATTTCCATTCCTTTTCTGGGAGAATATAACCAATCAAAAACATGAATCAATGATCTAGAATTCAATCCTACTAAATCATGGAAGAGCTACTAAAAAAAAACCAAAAAAAAAAACAAAAAAACCCCAAAGTCTGCTTTTCTTGCTGCTTTTCTTCTCTGTCCTTGAAATGTCAGCAGAGATTTTTCTACTTTTTCTTTCTTCTCCTCTAATCCTAGTAATACTCACAGGGATGCAGTCTGTCAACACCATGTGCTCAGACTCCTGTGACGGACTCTCTGAGAGAGGAGCCTCTGGTGCCTCTGGCCCCCAAGCCTTGCCATGGAGCAGAGTTTCAAGACTAACACGCTCCCACTGCAGCCGAGGCTCAGCAGTATCTCCAAGGATCGCTGGTGAGGTAGAAATATGTTATGGCTACCAGAAACCTTTGTGACAGGCATCCATTTTTTATACAGTGAGGTAAAGTGTACCTTTTTGAAGAAAACTGCTTCTTACTCATTTCATGCTATGTTGCCGGAAGTGTCATTGACAATCTTCCACCACATCCTACCTACAAGGTGGTCTTTGATTCAAGCTGGACCAGTCACCCTCTCCCAGGTGTTTGAAAACTGAATGGAGACTCGCAGGGCCTGAAGAAGCTGGGCCTCAGGCATCCGCTCCATGATTTCCTGTGCTTCTCTGCTTCCTTCTCACCACCAGGCCTGGTTGTTTTTGTGAGCATTTATTTTAATTTTGTGCGCTCCTGAGTATATTTTTTAATTTGTTAATTTTAGAGAGAAAAGAAGAAAAAGGAAGAGAGAAACAGAGAAACATCAATTTGTTATTCCCTTTATTTATACATTCATTGGTTGCTTCTTGTATGTGCCCCGACCTGGAATCAAACCCACATCGTTGGTGTATCAGGATGATGCTCTAACCAACTTAGCTACCCAGCCAAGATCCTGCCTCCCTCTTTTTCTTTTCATAAGGTCCAATTGACTTTTCAGAGGTAGTAAAATCTAGCTTAACATTGCGGGCAAAAGTATCCCATGATTTATTTATTCAACAAACATAAATTGAGATTTATTAAATGATACATGTTACAAATACAAAAATGAAAAAAAAAAAATTCTGCCTTTAGATAGCTTGTGTCCTAGCAAGGGATAAAAAATACATCAGCAAGTTTCAACCTTTTTCACCTCATGGTACACATAAACTAATTACTAAAATTCTGCAGCACACCAAAAGATATATATTTTGCTGATCTGACAAAAAACAAACAAACAGGTATAATTTTGATTCATTCATACTGGATGGATATTGTTGTGTTAGCATTTTTTTAGGTGACAATCTTAAGGAAAAGAGGTCAGTGCCCCTGACTAAGTAGTCAGGTGTTGCATGTTTTAAATTTCTTATGGCATATCATTTGAAAATTGCTGAAATACATAATGAAATTTAGGGAAAGAGTTATCAGAAGAAACAACACATGGACTCTTGTAAAGAGTTGGAGGCATTTTTTTCAAGTGGATAGAAAGAAAGGTGTGTACTTCAGGCAAAAAAGAAAAAATAAGAAACTTTGGCAAAAGTAGGAAGGAGTCTTGCCTTTGGCAATTAGTAACCATTCTGTTAAACTAGAACCCAGATTCAAATTGAGAAATAATGTTAGATTGGACTGGAGCAGAAAAAGGAGCCAGATCAGAAAAGCCAGGTTATTTGCTCAGAATACAACGAACAGATAAGGACAGATAGATATCTCTAGATGCCCTCTCCCCCAAATTCCTTCTCCCTTCTCATGGAATTAGCAGTCACAGTTTTGAACTGGACACAGCAATGCACAGAATAAAGAATGGATTTGCCCGCTTCTCTTAAAAGCTAGATTTGCCCATGTGAACAAATTCTGGTCAATGGGAAATGAGCAAAACTAATGTGTGTAATTTTGGGGTCATGTTCTTCAGTGACACAGAAATACTTGAGATCTACAGGCCTTTGGGGTCACCAGCATGGAGCCTCTCAACTGGTGTGCCAGTTCACACAAATAGGCACACTTTTTTTTTTTTTTTTTTTTTTTTTTTTTACAGAGACAGAGAGAGAGTCAGAGAGAGGGATAAACAGGGACAGACAGACAGGAATGGAGAGAGATGAGAAGCATCACTCATTAGTTTTTTGTTGTGCATTGCAACACCTTAGTTGTTCATTGATTGCTTTCTCATTTGTGCCTTGACCACAGGCCTTCAGCAGACCGAGTAACCCCTTGCTCGAGCCAGTGACCTTGGGTCCAATCTGGTGAGCTTTTGCTCAAACCAGATGAGCCTGTGCTCAAGCTGGAGACCTCGGGGTCTCAAACCTGGGTCCTCGGCATCCCAGTCCGACACTCTATCCACTGCGCCACCGCCTGGTCAGGCTGGGGTCATGTTCTTAAACGGAAAGAGTTTGCCCTTGCCTTACCTTCATCTGCTTCACACTGGGAGTGTAAACGTAGTGACGGGGAGGCAACTTGGACCACTCTGGTGAGAGAAGCTCCCTGAGAATAGGGAGTGAGGAGACTGAAGATGCCTGGGTCCCAGCTCCAAAAGTTTACACACCTGCCCTTGACTAAGGACACTTGGACTGTTACACAAAAGTGAAGATCAACTTCTGTCCAGTTTAAGCTGATGTATAGTGCTCGGTTCTCACAGCAGGTGTGTCAATAACCTAACTGTGATCCAAGTACTTAAAGACATGAAGTAAAGAAGTTACAGTTAAATACATGCTTTAGAGCAGGAGTCAGCAAACTATGGCCTGCGAACCAAAGTCAGCCTATTCCCTGTTTTTGTATGACCCATGAGAAGATGTTTTATACACTTTCAAAGAATTGAAAAAGAAATCAAAAGAAGACATATTTTATGACAAATATATAAAATTCAGTGTCCTTAGAATACAGCTTACTGGCCTGACCACTCAGTGGCACAGTGGATAGAGCATCAGACTGAAACACGAAGGATGCAAGTTTGAAATCCTGAGGTATCCGGCTTGAGTGTGGGCTTATCTGGCTTGAGCATGGGCTCACCAACTTAAGCAAGACGTTGCTGGCTTGAGCATGGAATCATACACATGACCCCATGGTCACGGGCTTGAGCCCAAAAGTCCCTGGCTTGAAACCCAAGGTCACTGGCTTGAGTAAGGGGTCAACTTGTTCTGCTGTAGCCCCTGGTCAAAGCACATATGAGAAAGCAATCAATGAACAACTAAAGATGCCACAACAAAGAATTGATGCTTCTCATCTCTCTCCCTTTCTGTCTATCTGTCCCTATCTGTCCCTTTCTCTGAATCTCTCTCCATCTCTGTCAAAAACTGAAAAAAAAGGAAAAAAAGAAAAGAAAACATTACTGGAACATAGCCACGTTATTTATTTATGTAGTGTCTGTAGCTGCTTGCACACCACAATGGCCTAGTTGCACACTTCCAACAAAAATCATATGTCCCAGAGTTTAAACTGTTTACTTTCTGACCCTTTACAGGAAAAGTTTGCCAATTCCTATGTTAGATAATTATCTTAATATACAGCAAACTTATTAAATAATAAAAATAGAATAGAATCAAAGAAGGCCCAATCAGTAGTTACCCAGTGGTCTAGATAAAAAAAGATAGAATGGCCAAACCAAATTAGTAGCAGTGGAGATAACCTAAAGGTATATTAAAGAGCTATTTAGTGAGATCAACACAATTGAGAAATATCATCTCAACAGAGGGATTGAGGTCTTAATGAAATATGAAAATGCTCCACATATTCCAAAAATTTATATGGAACCAAAAGAGAACACGAATAGCCTCAGCAATCTTAAAAAAGAAGAATAAAGTGGGAGGTATCACACTTCCAGATATCAAGTTATACTATAAGGCCATTATACTCAAAACAGCCTGGTACTGGCATAAGAACAGGCATATAGATCAATGGAACAGAACAGAGAACCCAGAAATAAACCCACAGTTCTATGGACAACTGATATTTGACAAAGGAGGTAAGGAAATACAATGGAGTAAAGACAGCCTCTTTAACAAATGGTGTTGGGAAAATTGGACAGTTACCTGCAAAAAAATGAAACTAGATCACCAGCTTATACCACTCACAAAAATAAACTCAAAATGGATAAAAGACTTAAATGTAGGCCGTGAAACCATAAGCATCTTAGAAGAAAACATACGCAGTAAACTATTTGACATCTCTTGGAGCAATATATTTGCTGATTTATCTCCACGGGGAAGTGAAATAAAAGACAGGATAAACAAATGGGACTATATCAAACTAAAAAGCTTTTGCACAGCTAAAGACAACAAGAACAGAATAAAAAGACAAACTACACAATGGGAGAACATATTTGACAATATGTCTGATAAGGGGTTAATAACCAAAATTTATAAAGAACTTGTAAATCTCAACACCAGGAAGACAAACAATCCAATCCAAAAATGGGCAAAAGAGATGAATAGATACTTCTCCAAAGAGGACATACAGATGGCCACATATTCCAAAAATTTGTTTTCATATGGCCAATAGGCATATGAAAAAGTGCTCAACATCACTAATCATTAGAGAAATGCAAATTAAAACCACAATGAGATATCACCTCACACCAGCCAGAATGGCGCTCATCAACAAAACAATGCAGAATAAGTGCTGGCGAGGATGTGGAGAAAAGGGAACCCTCCTGCACTGCTGGTGGGAATGCAGACTGGTGCAGCCACTGTGGAAAACAGTATGGAGATTTCTCAAAAAACTGAAAATCGAACTGCCTTTTGACCCAGCTATCCCACTTTTAGGAATATACCCCAAGGACACCATAGAATGGCTCCAAAAGGAGAAATGCACCCCCATGTTTGTGGCAGCATTGTTCACAATAGCAAAGATCTGGAAACAGCCCAAGTGTCCGTCAGAGGACAAGTGGATTAAAAAGCTTTGGTACATATATACTATGGAATACTACTCAGCCATAAGAAATGATGACATTCGGCCCTGGCCAGTTGGCTCAGCGGTAGAGCGTCGGCCTGGCGTGCAGAGGTCCCGGGTTCGATTCCCGGCCAGGGCACATAGGAGAAGCGCCCATTTGCTTCTCCACCCCCCCCCTCCTTCCTCTCTGTCTCTCTCTTCCCCTCCCACAGCCAAGGCTCCATAGGAGCAAAGATGGCCCGGGCCCTGGGGATGGCTCCTTGGCCTCTGCCCCAGGTGCTAGAGTGGCTCTGGTCGCGGCAGAGCGACGCCCTGGAGGGGCAGAGCATCGCCCCCTGGTGGGCAGAGCCTCGCCCCTGGTGGGCGTGCCGGGTGGATCCCGGTCCAGCACATGCGGGAGTCTGTCTGACTGTCTCTCCCCGTTTCCAGCTTCAGAAAAAAAAAAAAAAGAAAAGAAAAAAAAGAAAAAAGAAAAAAGAAATGACGACATTGGATCATTTACAATAACATGGATGGACCTTGATAACATTATACGGAGTGAAATAAGTAAATCAGAAAAAAACTAAGAACTATATGAATCCATACATAGAAGGGACATAAAAATGAGACTCAGAAACATGAACAAGAATGGGATGGCAAGAGGAGTGGGGGGTGGGGGTGGGGGAGGGGGGAGGGGTCGAAGAAGGAGAGAGGGGTTGGGGGAGGGGAGGGGCACAAGAAAACCAGATAGAAGGTGACAGAAGACAATTTAATTTTGGGGGAGGGGTACACAGCACAATCAAATGTCAAAATAATCTAGAGATATTTTCTTTCAACATATGTACCCTGATTTATCAATGTCACTGCATTAAATTTAATAAATAAATTTTTTAAAAAAAGAGTGAGTCTTAGATGGATGTAACAGAGGGAATCTGGTCATTTTTTTTTTTTTATTCATTTTAGAGATGAGAGAGAGAGAGAGAGAAGGGGGGAGGAGCAGGAAGCATCAACTCCCATATGTGCCTTGACCAGGCAAGCCCAGGGTTTTGAACCAGCGACCTCAGTGTTCTAGGTCGATGCTTGATCCACTGCACCACCACAGGTCAGGCCGGAATCTGGTCATTTTTAAAAAATAAAACATTGTTCAGACTTATATATAAAAAAAAAAAAGGAATATGAAAATGGTCCTTTCCCCAAAATTTTATGTGTATGACAAACTTTTAAAGGGAAAACCTTTGCCCCAAAGTTTATACTGTCAACCCTTTGCTAGGAACCTACCAGGGAAGCCCAAATCCATTACTATCAGCCTCTTTGAGCTTTACTAACATATATTTTACCTGTCATGTTTAAGTCTAATCTTTATCCTTAATAGGAATTTCTCCTGTCTTGTCTTCAGTAAAATAAAAACAAAAAAACCCTCATAGAACATGTCCTCCTATCTCCTCTAATACGAACAGCAAGACAGACAATAACCTTATCTGTTTCAGACTTAGAAAAAAAAAACTATTCTCATTTTCTTTCGGCAATTCTCATTGCTAAATACTTGATATTTGTGGAAAACTGGAATTTCATAAAATATTAACTTATATTATCATGCATGTGTACTTTTAACTTTTATATAAATAACAACTAAGTCATTACATAGATTTTTTTTAATCAGTCAATTGAGACTAATCTGTAAGGCCCCATTTTAAGGCCTCCTAACCAGTAGTTTACATCAAAGTAAAACACGTGTCCTTTCCCTACCACTGTAGCTATGATATCTTACTTACATAGATGTGATTCAAAATTAGAATGAGGCTGTATTTCAAACCCACCTTAGATGGTAAATATATTGCTGCATTTCATTCATTCATTCATACGTTTCACAAATATTTACTACATGCCTATTGTGACACCTAGCGGTGTCAGACACTTGGAATGCCAGACGGATGGACTTCTTTCCTTAGACCAGTGGTCCCCAACCCCCGGGGACCAGTCCTCAGAGGAAGAATAAATAACTTACATTATTTCCGTTTTATTTAGATTTAAGTTTGAATGATGTTTTATTTTTTTAAAAAAATGACCAGATTCCCTCTATGACATCCATCTAAGACTCACTCTTGAGGCTTGTTTCAGTCACGTGATACATTTATCCGTCCCACCATAAAGGCTGGTCCGTGAAAATATTTTCTGACATTAAACCAGTCTGTGGCCCAAAAAAGGTTGGGGACCAAACCACTGCCTTAGCCAACCTGTGGGTTCAGTTCAGGATCTGGTCAACAGGCTGACACCAGGTGCGATAAATGTCTAGTAGTAGAATGAGGCAATAGATGCAAAGGAGTGAGGTACCCAGGCCAGATTGGGGAAGATGGAGGGAGACTTCCTACTGGAAGTGATGTCTAATCAGAGGCGTGGAGTCTGAGTTAGAGTTATCTGAAAAAAAAGGAAAAAGCAGAAAAAAGGAACTACATGCAGACAAGAACTGCATGTAGACAAGATGGGGTGAAAGGATGAGTGACCACTCTGGGCCATTCCTGTAATCAGGGTTTCTACCACCAGGAGATACGAGCCCTTTTCAACCTTCATGATGGTCTGAAAAAGGCACTGCTCTTAGAAATGTGCTCAGGGACAGCAGTTATTCCCAAGGCTCCTCCCCCACTCTTTCTGCTTCCAGATAAAACCATTAGTAGGTGAATGAAGCTCCTTGTGGCTGAAAATCAAAGTATGAGCATGGTATGGTAAATAAAGCAATGACAAGGACTGCAGAGTACCTGGTATTGTTTGAGATTGCTGTTTCTTGGCCTTCGCCCTGCCTTGACAATCCATTTCACTGGTGAGTTCCTGAAGTGTCCATTTCTGTTCATTGACTGGTTAATATACCCAACGGAACACCGTGTAGTACCATTCAGGAGTAACAGGTAACTATGCATGCACCTGTGATGTGATGTCAATTTTGACTTTCCTCTTGGAAGTGAGTGTGGGTAGAGTGCCTTCTCTGTGAGCCACAGAGCCAGGTTCTATCTTCCCAGGTCTTCCAAAACAAGAAGGAAAAACGTTAAAAAGAATTCAAGTCATTATTGTTGCTTTCTCAATCACAAGGCAGCATTAAAAGGAAACTAACATACTTCACCTAATTATATGTCCTGCTTTCTATCCAACTTGAAGGAAAAAAAAATGCATCATTGTTACAAATATTATTGTTCTTGACCTGCTTTTCCCTTATTACAATATTTAAATATTCTACTTCCCTTTGCTCCTACCTATGGTACAATGATTTGTATTGTTTCTGAGTGATGCTTTCATGACAAGTAAAGGAAAAAATATTAATTAAAAATTTCCTTACCAAGAATTTTAAAATAAGAGAATGGTTACTGAAAACAAGCTCATATTAGCTTGCATCCTGGCAGGTTTGATTCCAAAACCATCCATGGCATGGGAAATCATATTGGTGACTTTTCATTGAACTTTCTCAGCAGCCACCAATTAAATAGCATTTTCACTTGATGGATAGATGAGCTCAGACTTCAGCAAGTTGATGTGGAAAGAAACATAGCTTCCTTCTCCTAATAGTTTGAGACAACCTAGATGTAAGTAATCAAAACAAATATTCATAGAACTTTCAAGCGGCATCCCCACTTGACAGTACCTAGACAACATGCCTGGGAGGGCAGACACAGACAGACTTTCCACACATAGGAGTCATGAGTCTGCTTTCAGTTATACCCCCCACTGAGCTACCAACTCAAAAAGGTTTGGGGAGAAATAGAGATGGTGTCAAGTCAGTAAATAGAAGACCTGGGAGTTATTTTATGATGACTGAATATATTGTAAAAATGAGAGATTTATCCTCACTTCCAACAAACAAACAAATAAATAAATCACCTCTTTGGTTTGCCTGTTTCCACTCAACACCGTATTCTAGGTTTGCGTCAATTTCTGTTTTACTGTGTTTTTTTTTAAATGTACTATAAGATTACAACGAAATGTCCTATGTGTATTTTTATTTAATAAGGCTGTGTTCTTATTTTATTATTATTTTTTAAGTGAAAGGAGGGGAGATAGTAAGCAGACTCCCACAGGTGACCCAACCAGGATCAACTCAGCAACCTTCTCTGGGACCAACACTAAAGCACTGAGCAAAGATATGAGTAAATTAGTATCCTTCGCCACTTTTTTTTTTACTTCTACTGTTAATATCCTCCAGATGAGTGGCTATTTACAGAGTTAACATGGACTGTTTATTTCCATCAGATATGCAACTATTCTCTTAAAGTTATCCTGAGAATAACAATGCTAGGTTTACAGTTACAAATTTATCTACCTTATTCAGTTTAAATTATATTACAGCATCATTCAGTCAAATGTTGACAACTCACAACCACTCATAAAAGAAAAGCTCAACTGCAGCCTCATGAAGCCATGCTTAAGTAGGACAAGGTATAGAAGATGGCATTGGTTCCTTTTGTTCCTAAGAAAAATTCCCTTCAGTCAAAGACCATTCCTATTCTGGTCAGGATCACGCCTTTCCTTCTGCTGACAGATAGCGAAGCTCTCTGGCTTTCCTGAAGGGTTGGCATGATCCTTGTTCAACATTTAAAAAGAGACAACATTATTTTGTCTGTAAAGATTCACACCAGAATACTTACTGTCCCTATGTATCATATAGGAATAAAAATACATATGGATCTTGGCTGGTTGGCTCAGCAGTAGAGCATTGGCCTGGCGTATGTAAGTCCCGAGTTTGATTCCAGGCCAGGGAACACAGGAGAAGCACCCATCTACTTCTCCACCCTTCCCCTTCTCCTTTCTCTTTATCTCTCTCTTACCCTCCTGCAGCCAAGGCTCCATTGGAGCAAAGTTGGCTCAGGCACTGAGGATGGCTCCATGGCCTTCACTTCAGGCACTAAAATGGCTCCAGTTGCAATGGAGCAACACTCCAGATGGGCTGAGCATCGCCCCCTGGTGGGCATGCCTGGTAGATACTGGTTGGGTGCATGTGGGAGTTTGTCTCTCTGCCTCCCTTCTTCTCATTTCAGAAAACTACAAAAAATAATTAAAAAATACATATGGAAATACAGAGTGGGGCAAAAGTGGGTCTACAATTTTGAGTATGTAAAACAGTTTATTCTTGCATTATTTATTTATTATTGTATTATCGTATATTTTCCATACAAACAACTGTAAACCTACCTTTTCCCCACCTTGTATGTGAAAACTGACTGTTCATATTTATACATGCTGTATTCAGTGGTGGGACTCAAATAATTTAACAACCGATTCTCTACTCTAATGACGATTTTAAG
Organism: Saccopteryx bilineata; assembly: GCF_036850765.1. Classification (NCBI taxonomy): domain Eukaryota; kingdom Metazoa; phylum Chordata; class Mammalia; order Chiroptera; family Emballonuridae; genus Saccopteryx; species Saccopteryx bilineata. The sequence continues at coordinate 111,106,868 of NC_089491.1, forward strand.
CATGAAAAAATGATATACTGAAAGGTAGTTTAGGGAGTGCACAGAGCCAGGGTTGCTTGCTGTTCCACTGAAGTGTGCATGGAGCTCCAATACAGACAGTTTCTACACATATACACCTCAACATGACAGTGCACAGAACAACTGAGGCAAAGCGGAACGCTGTCCACCAACCACGTTATCACACACTTCAAAGGTTTTGTCCTAAATTTCTGAATGAGCTTCTCAGTTCTCTGGTTTACCTGAGTAGTATGCTTTCATTAAGACTTAAGATGTGTCGGCCCTGGCTGGTTGGCTCAGTGGTAGAGCGTCGGCCTGGCGTGCAGAAGTCCCGGGTTCAATTCCCGGCCAGGGCACACAGGAGAAGCGCCCATCTGCTTCTCCACCCCTCCCCCTCTCCTTCCTCTCTGTCTCTCTCTTCCCCTCCCACAGCCAAGGCTCCATTGGAGCAAAGATGGCCCGGGCACTGGGGATGGCTCCTTGGCCTCTGCCCCAGGTGCTAGAGTGGCTCTGGTTGCGGCATAGCGACGCCCAGGATGGGCAGAGCATCGCCCCCTGGTGGGCATGCCAGGAGGATCCCGGTGGGGCTCATGCAGGAGTCTGTCTGACTGTCTCTCTCCGTTTCCAGCTTCAGAAAAAAAAAATGCAAAAAAAAAAATGCAAAAAAAAAAAAAGACTTAAGATGTGTCTTTGTATACAAGAGAGTGACTTTGCTTTCAAATTCTGCTCAAAAAAATACAAACTGAATGCCTGTTTAGGAGAGATAGATAAGGTGTTATATTTGATGTCATACAAGACATAATTTTCCATAGATGCTCCATGTGATAATTATATATGAAGGTAATAGTGCCATTTTGAAATATTAGAGGTCAGACCCCTGCTGAGTCAAATGGAGCAAAATTTTTTTAAAAAAGTGGTAAAGGATACTAAAAGTGGTAAAGGATACTAATTTACTCTGCCTTCTTACATTTTCAGCAGGTACCCCCTTCAACTAAAGCAGTTTGTTATATTAGTTTTAAATGTAAAAACCTCTAATTCTTCTTTAAAATAATCTAATAAGCCATCCTTGCCACATATTGTACCATCATCCCACTGGATTGTATGAAGGCATAGTAGAAAAGAAAAAGAAACAGAAACACCAAAAACATGTCTTATAATCATGCTGCTTTCAGAATGAGGGGAAACGATTCACTGCAAGGTCAATGGAACCAGACTGAAAAATCAAGTCAGTGACCTACGCCTGTTTCACCACAAGAAGGGGGCAGGCCTGCTCCCTCCTAAGTAGGTAGGTTATACTTTTCCCTCTTCAGTCCTTCTTCTGGTTCAGAAACACAAAGTTTATCCCAAGCAGAAACTAAGCAGCTGTTTTTTTTACCGTGTGGGTGGACAGAGGAAATCAAGGTGTCATTGTCCTTGTTCTCATTGTCTACACGTTCTATCCCATAATCCAGCTGGAAATTGTAAATATCAAAATAGGGAGTAGAACATTGTAGACATAGGTCAGATATGGAAATAATTAAAAAGATAGCTGGCCCTGGCCGGTTAGCTCAGTGGTAGAGCGTTGGCCTGGCGTGCAGGAGTCCCAGGTTCAATTCCAGGCCAGGGCACACAGGAGAAGCACCCATCTGCTTCTCCACCCCTCCCCCTCTCCTTCCTCTCTGTCTCTCTCTTCCCCTCCCGCAGCCAAGGCTCCATTGGAGCAAAGTTGGCCCGGATACTGGAGATGGCTCCATGGGCTCTGCCTCAGGCACTAGAATTGCTCTGGATGCAACAGAGCGATGCCCCAGATGGGCAGAGCATCGCCCCCTGGTGGGCATGCCAGGTGGATCCCGGTCGGGCGCATGCGGGAGTCTGTGTGACTGCCTCTCCGTTTCCAACTTCAGAGAAATACAAAAAAAAAAAAAAAAAAAAAAAAAAAAAAAGATAGCTAAGTGCTATGCAACCATAATAAACTGGGTTACAAAACAGAATATAAATATCAATGATAGTACTTTAAAAAATATATGTTATTAAAAGTAATTTTATAGCCTGACCTGTGGTGGCACAGTGGATAGAGTGTCAACCTGGAAATGCTGAGGTTGCCGGTTCAAAACCCTGGACTTGCCTGGTCAAGGCACATATGTGAGTTGATGCTTTCTGCTCCTCCCCCCTTCTCTCTCTCTCTCTCTCTCTCTCTCCCCCCCCCCTCTGTAATGAATAAATAAAATCTTTTAAAAAAAAAAGTAATTTTATATGTATAATTTGGGCTTGAAATCCTAGATTATACATACAAACTGGAGTGAAAGCCATTGCGTAGGCCCCCAAAACTTGGAAACACCCTTGGCTCCTCTCTTTCCCTCCCACATCATCATAAATCCATAGGCACATCCTATTGTCTACACACCTTCAGAATGTACCAAGACCGTGATCACTTTTTACCCTCTGCACCAAGGCACCTTCATCTCCCACCTGGATCCTTGCACGAGACCAACTAACCCATCTCGCCGAATCCTACTGTGCCCCTTTTGTAGTCTCTTCTCAACACTGAAGTCCATCAGCTCCTTTTCAAAACACAAGTCAGATTTTATCTGTTGCCCTTTATACATCTTCAAATTGTTCCCCGTATCACTCAAGGGAGAAGTCAGAGTCCTACCATGGACACACAGGACCCGAGAAGAGCTGGCCCCTACTTCCTTCTCCCGTTTCATCTACTACTCTCCCCCACACTCGCCCTGTACCTTGAACAGGCCAGGTGTGCTCTGGCCTCAGCGTCCTTCCATGTAATGTACTCTTGCCTGGGTTCCTCTTCCCCTGCATATACACATGGCATCCTCCCATAGGAGCCGAGCATGGTTTGCTCAGCTCTTCACTCACCTATATGAATGGCAATCCTGAAAGGGACTCAGTATCTCACCTGCACAACTGCACACAGTGGTCCTACAGACTCTCATTTTCTTCAGATCTGTGCTGAAAAGCCACCTACTTAGGAAAGCATCCTTTTACATTAAAGTGCAAGACTTCTCTGGAAATTTCCATCCTCCTACTTTACTTCCTTTTTCTCCATAACATTTATCACTATTTGACACACTACAATATTTCATAATAATGTAAAACATCATTATTTACAAGACTCACCATTTAAAAAATATATACTACACACAAAACAGCCCAGCCAATTAAAAATTATATACACCAGTTGTTAGAGGCATCCTGATTTCAAAAATGTTGAGTTGCGAAATAAATGGACCTCTTTGAATTTTAAAATGTGGTCTTTTGCTTATTTCTGATTCTTTATTACCTGCTTCTCTCCACTAGAATTAAGCACCATAAAGGCAGGGATTTTTACCCTTTTTTACAAATTGAACAGTGCCTAGGGAATCATGATAGGTATTCAAGAAATATTTTTTTATTGAATAAATAAAAGCAAGTACAAGTAGGTTAAGTTCCTCATTTCACATAAGGAAAATTTATAAGAGATCCTTTACTTTTGACATTTATAATTGGTGATAAATATAAGTTGAATGATTTTAGGTAAAATATTATGTATTAAGATTTTAAAAATCAAATGCATAATACTAAATAAAGATATAAAATTCATCAACCTTAACAGACTGCATAGTATGGTTCTAAATGTGTGTGCGCGCATACACACACCACAAAAAACTGACAATAGGAGAAATAGACAAAAATAAAATTTTTGAGGGAGACATTAAAATACTTCTTTCTGCCTTTGATATATTTAAAAAATAGAAAATAACATATGGAGAATGAATAATAAAATTTCTTTGATGGAACAAATAGTTTTATAATTAGCTATGTAAAAATCTTTATTTTCAAGTGTCAAGGAAATATTTATTTTAAAATGTTCATAATCTTGTGTTGGTCACAAAATGTAGTCTAAATAGTAAAATTATAGTTTAGCAAAAGTCAGAACACAAAATAAGTAGCAAAGCACCAGCAAAAACATAAAACATATCAAGTATAAATATATATATAAATAGTTTAAACTTCTATTATAAACAATAGTCAAATCATTCCCTATTCTATCATTGGTAGATAAATCTTTTTCTCCCTTCAATGACAGTAGGTTTTATTATTCCTTTCACTCATTTTTTAAACATTTTGTGACATAAACTGTTTAAATTAATTTTCTTTAGTTATTTGAAAAGTATATATCACATTTTAATTAATTTTACTAGTTGTTGACTTTAAGTTATGCAATATATGCTAACTAAAGATATCTAATATATGCTACCAAAAGACATCCAATACAGAAAGATGCATAAAGTTTACAAGTAAAAGTATAAAAATAAGAAATACAAAAAACAACAACAAAAATAAAAGCAAACCAAACCAATGGAAAGCAAGGTAAAAATATAAAGTTAAAAGTAGAAATTAGTGACCCAGAATGCAGCAAAAAAAAAAAAAAAAGAATAAAATGTAAGTCCAATAGCTGTCTTGTATCAAAGCAGTGAAACAATGAAGTCTCTGTCAAATATCAATTTAGAGGCAGAAAACAAGTCAACAATGACAAACAGAAGGAAACTAGATGGCCTCCAAGACCAGGTTGCTGAAAAGCAGAGAGACAAGCTGGCCTGATGCTGAAGCTGTGGTGGCTGCTCTTGGATCCTGACCTGGAAACCCAGATTGTAAGGTTTAGCCACCACCAAAGGGATAAGAAGCAAGCAAGGCCTTGGAGCCTAACGAGGGGGGACTCGACATTGAGACCACTTCGCAGACCAGGAAAGGCTATGGCCGCGAGGAAGCATGAACCAAAAGAATTCTTCCTCCTGCTAGCGAGAAAATACCTGTATTGCATCCTGAGTTCTGAGCAGAAGTTTAACATGACTATTAAAGAATTAATAATCATATGCTTGCCTTCCTATGAGTTTGGGTATTTGATTTTATATGTATAGTCCCAGAAACCCCAAACCAACAAAACTCAAAGTGGTCCCAGACTGGTAAAAGGCTGAGCTACCTAAACAAAGAGAAACATTAATCTTACATGGGAGAATGCCTCCTTCACAAGATTTCCACATATAAAGCCCCAGTAACCATGACTTCACAATCCAAACTTACAAAACCCCAAACCCATGAGAAAACAAGTCTCCCGTGAACAAGGGTCAAGAAACAATAATAGCACAACACACAGAATTAGACTGTTGAAAGTGTCAGATATCAGAATTACTAGAAACAAATGATAAAATACTTATTTTCAAAATATATGAGAAATAAAAGATGGAACTGAAAACAAAAGAAAAAAATCATTTTATTTCCTAACATTATGGCAGACAAGAGACACTGAATAATCCACTGATTGAAAGAACTAACAATGCTGGATACAATACAAAAAAAAATATTTTAGCACATTATTGCACTGGCACAAAAGCAAAGAATCTGCAGGTTCTCAAAACTCATTGAAAATTGAAATCCTAAAAGAGGAGGCTGGCTATTAGTCTGTCAATTTCTGCAGCTCCCCTTCGAACCTAGAAGTTTCCACTTCAGTTTCTAGGAGAAAACAGAAGGTGGAGTGTAGGGTCTACCTGAATTAGGAACCTAATTAGGGAACCAAGATAAACTGTGACCCCACAGGCTACCACCACAGTGCAATAATGAATTAAAAATAAACACAATACATAGAAGGAGAAAGCCAGAAAACTTCCCTAATTCAGCTTTTGCATTTGGTGGATGAGGGGAAAAAAACCCTCTTCTAAAAATCTGTATCCATGAGAAAGCACAGAGATAGGTTTTTGTTGCAAACTTGTACTACTTATATGATTACAAAAATCCCTATCTGAAAATCTTAAAGTGATACTTGGTTAATAATGTTCCCAAAGGGACTAAAGCAAATGAGAATCCTCTTTGAAGAATTCATCTTCAATTAGAACCTTAAAAATTTCCTACAGATAAAGTTCCAAGAATAATGCAGCTTACATTCAAACATCACAAGCATCCCATTAAAAAATGAAAATATTGTGAGTGAATACAAGTAGAAATAACTGATGCAGAAACACATCAACAAAGACATCAGATTTTGCTAATATCAGAACATAAACAATATGATTAGAAGATTTAAAGAATAAAGTGAGAAGCTTAAATATTATGAGCAAAGGCCCTGGCCAGTTGGCTCAGCGGTAGAGTGTTGTCCCAGCATGTGGAAGTTTTGGGTTCCATCCCGGCCAGGGCACACAGGAGAAGCACCCATCTGCTTCTCCACCCTTCTCCCCTTCTCCTTTCTCTTTGTCGCTCTCTTCCCCTTCTGCAGCCAAGGCTCCATTGGAGCAAAAGTTGGTCAGGGCGACTGCCTCAGGTGCTAGAATGGCTCTGGTTGCAATGGAGCAATGCCCCAGATGGGCAGAGCATCACCCCTAGTGGCCATGTTGAGTGGATCTCAGTTGGGTGCATGCGGGAGTTTGTCTCTCTTCCTCCCTGCTTCTCACTTCAGAAAAATACAACAAAAATACACACACACACAAGCAAAGAATGACCAAAAAGAACCTAACAATACTTCTAAAAGTAAATTATACAGCAATTGGAATAAAAATACTCAATAATGATTAGAGTCTATGAAACCAAATTTAATGTTATGTTATTTTACCACAATTAAATGCATGTTTGTGTATATGTGTAAGTGTGTGTGTGTACACACTAAATGACTACCCAGAGGACATATAATATCCAAACATAGGAAATTAAACAAAAATAAATTAAAAATTGAAAAAAAAGCACACTAATATTTAACATTTTTAGTCAGTGCTTTTGGGTTTTAACCCAAATAAGTGTCTGTTGATTGAGTCTTCTGTCAAAACTAACAGCTAGGAATAACCAAGAACTTGCACTTTTTTTTTTTTTGTTTTTTTTTTTGTATTTTTCTGAAGCTGGAAACGGGGAGAGACAGTCAGACTCCCGCATGCGCCCGACCGGGATCCACCCGGCACGCCCACCAGGGGTGACGCTCTGCCCACCAGGGGGCGATGCTCTGCCCCTCCGGGGGGTCGCTTTGCCGCGACCAGAGCCATTCTAGCGCCTGAGGCAGAGGCCAAGGAGCCATCCCCAGCGCCCGGGCCATCTTTGCTCCAATGGAGCCTCGGCTGCGGGAGGGGAAGAGAGAGACAGAGAGGAAGGAGGGGGGGTGGAGAAGCAAATGGGCGCTTCTCCTATATGCCCTGTCCGGGAATCGAACCCGGTCCCCCGCACGCCAGGCCGACGTTCTACCGCTGAGCCAACCGGCCAGGGCCAGAACTTGCACTTTTGACAGTTCGCCACAGCACTGTTCACTAGGAAAATACTGGAATAAAATCTACAAATATGAACCACAAATACCATTTAAAATTTTTTAGTGATCACATGTAAAAGAAACATGTGAAATTGTGATAATATATTTTATTTAGACCAATGTGTCCAAAATATTATGATTTTACTATGTATTAAATATAAAATGTTTAATTAATATATTTCACATTTTTATGTTAATTCCTAAAAACCCAGTGTGGGTTTTATACTGATAGCATATCTTAATTTGAACTACCTTTGTTTTAAGTGCTCAGCAGCCACATATGGCTAGAGGCTACCTTATTGCACTATACAGTTCTGCCAGAATAAGTAACAGTTCTTTACTCAGTAAGCCAAGATTTATTATTATTAAGTAGTAATATAAGTATATTAGTATTATTGCTATTATTATTATCTGAATGCCTCTAGTATATCCATTCCCATTTCTGTCTTCAGTGTGCCTGCCTATCATTGCATGAACGAGGTTGTATAAGCAGGCTGCGGGGAATTTTGATGTGATTGTGTCAATATAATCACCAATGACTTTTATGACATCTTGAAATTTTAGGCACCAACTTTCTTTTGAATACAATTTATCTGTTCTCTCTTCTGCTTTAATATGTACATTATAGAAAGTATGATATGTACTTTATATTTACAAGTAGCTCCATATTTACTTCTAAATACTTATAGTAATATATATTTACTTAATATATATTTATAGTATATATACTATACATTTAATCCTACTTTATTTTATATTTTAAAATTTTTTACTAAGTCTTATAACACTAAATTAATTCTCTTATTTATAATTATTGAGCTTATTTTACGATGGCATTATAAAACATGTGGCGTTAATTCAGTTTATAAAGAAAAACTCTAAAGGTACTGGAAAATAGAGTAAAATCAGTTTGATTGTTTGTAAGTCACAAGTTGTCTAACTCTTCTACCCCTCACTATTTTCAGCAAATTATGCTGCCATAGACATAATTTTAATTCATTTCTAATTCAGTAGAATGTCTTATTTTGATATTTTTATTTCTTTTACAAATTTTGTTCTTAGATTTTACTTTATCATTCAAGTTTTCTAAATGAAAATACCTTTTTAATAATTTAGAAAACTGTTTAAAGTAATTAAGTTGTATGAGAGTTCAGAGGAAAGAGAGAATGGAGTGGACATACGCTGTCTGTCATTGACTGTGACCTTCCCGCCTTCTGGGCAGCCCTGGTTTTCCTTCAGGAGCCCTCCTCCCCTGCTCTCAGTCTAACGGTTAGGTTGGGATGCTGGCTCTCCTGCTCAGTGCTTACTGCATCACATCCTCTCGGCCACCGGGATGGCCAAGTCAAAGTCAGTCCCGAGAATTTTACTGAGAAACCAACTGAGCAACAGACTCTCATTTCTGCTGAGGAAATAGCATATAAATCTGGAGCCATTATAAGTTATCTTGCACCACAAGGTGAGAGACCTTCTAAAAATGGAGCCAATACAAAAAAAGAACTAAAAGATAGAAACTTTACATCATTTGAGCCTTTGGGTTCTGTTGGTCTAAGAAAGTCCATTTTTGGACAGCCAAGATATATGTCAAAAAATCACCCTGAACTCCTTAAAACAGTTTAAGTTGGGTTTTCCATCCCAGGGCTGATATTCATCTAAAACACACCTGTTCCGGCCATCTCTTTGCAGGACATCCTCATGATCTGGTGCCTGTGCCAGAAACCATTGTGGCCAGTTGCTTCCCACATTATTCCAACTGTTAAGTATTTTAAATATTACCTGTGTTTTTAATCAAGAGCTTGAATAATAAAGTAAGATTTGAAAACATAAATATATCAAGAGCAAGGGTAACATTTCAGTTGACAGGAGAGAATAAGGAAAGGCAAAATACAAATCTACTCACAAAGATATAGAATAGGTACTTTTACCATCAAGTTATAAGAAGACACCAATCTACCTTTCCAGCCGGAGCAGGTCACTGGCCTCTTGCAGGACGTTCCTCTTTTATTAAGTGGGCATTAAAAGTAACTGCCTTGCCTCTCTTTTAACACCAAGTATCAAATGGGACGCTACCTACAAAAACACGTTCTGTATAAAACATTTTTTGTGAGAAAACAGTAATAATAAAAACAGATGAAGACTTTTAAACGTAAAGCATTATTATTCCACTTGCTTTGTACATCTGATCTTTAGCCTATTCGTATTCCCTGTGTTAAAAGTACAGTCTCAACTCAGTTTCCATGTTAGAAAGAGGTATTTCACTATTAGAGATGATAGTAAAATGTCAATGTCTATTTTCTTTAAAGTTATTCCTAGTGTACTTTTTGTTTCTGCATTTTATTTTTAATTTGTATTTATTGATTTTAGTGAGAGAGGCAGGGAGAGGGAGAGAGAGAGAGAGAGAGAGAGAGACGGGAGCATCAATCTGTTCCTGTATGTGCTCTGACCAGGGACCTCTGTGCTTCGGGACGACACTTTTAACCAACCAAGCTATCTGACCAGGGTGTTTGTGCATTTTTTAAGTGTTATTCTCCTCTCACTACTCTATAACACCCATCAGAAAAGTATAAAATTACTTTTACCACTATCCCTCTTTTAAAAACATCCAAATTCTCTGAGCCACCATATGTTTTAATATTATTTGTTACCTTGAACAAGAAGAACTTTTTGTGCTTTAATATTTTATAGTTACTTAGTTATTCTCTTTTTTTAGTGAAAGGAATATTTGTAGTTTTTAAATGTAAAATGTGACCTTTTTTGTAGAAATTATGAAATGTATCATAATACCCAGAAATAATATGTAACTAATAACTTTTTAAATTTTAATTGAAGAGATGTTACATGGATTATCTATTTTATAAAGTGTTTTTTCACACTGAAAACATCCATACTATTGTAATTGCAAGAGAGTCGCTGAGTTACATTTTAATGTGGCATTGATTGCCATCACCATTTGCACTTTAACTCAGAATACGTCACATTTTTGAAAACGCACTAGGTTTCATATCAAAAGGTCAGCCGTACTAGACAATTCCTAACATCCACCAGTGCTCAAACAAGTGATGTAAAAGTATGGCAGGGGCCAGATGTGAGAAAAGAGGCAGGAGGTGACTATGTTTTGAGCAGCCTTTATGTCGGGCTGGTTTTAAAGCCTTTTTAAACTTCCAAAAGGACCTAAAAAAAAAAAAAGAAAAAAGAAAAGCCAAACCAAGCAGGCTTGCTATCAGCTTTTTGTAACAAATATGCCAGTTTGAGATTCCAATAATCCTTACTAATTGGTAGTTTACACCAGTGGTCTCCAACCTTTTTTGAGCCATGGACAGGTTTAATGTCAGAAAATATTTTCACGGACCGGCCTTTAGGGTGGGACAGATAAATGTATCATGTGACCGAGACAAGCGTCAAGAGTAAGTCCATATGTAGGTGGGACATAAAAGTGAGACAAAGAGACATTGATAAGAGTGTGGTGGTTACGGGGGGAGGGGGAAGAGGGAGAGGGAAAGGGGGAGGGGGAAGGGCACAGAGAAAACTAGATAGAAGGTGACAGAGGACAATCTAACTTTGGGTGATGGGTATGCAACATAATTGAACGACAAGATATATATCTTTGAATATATGTATCCTGATTTACTGATATCACCCCATTAAAAAAAATAAAATTATAAAAAAAAAAAGAGTGAGTCTTAGATGGATGTAACAGAAGGAATCTGGTCATTTTTTAAAAATAAAACATTGTTCAGACTTAAATATAAATAAAACGGAAATAATGTAAGTTATTCTTTCTCTGAGGACCGGTACCAAATGGCCCAGGAACTGCTACTGGTCCATGGCCTGGGGGTTGGGGACCACTGGTTTACACCATCAAAAACGTATGAGAATTAAGAGACCAATAGAAACTATAGAAACTAATTATTACTATCTTTACCTGTGATAATGAGATAGAATCTGAATAACATTAATTTTATGTTGTGTTTTCTTTTGAATAAGAAGTATAAGTATAGTGTCAGTAAAACTTGCCAAAAAAGATTAGACTTGTCTATGTGGGCATCATTGGAAAAATTCTACTAATGCAGCAAAAATTTAGTGACACCTTGAGCCAGAAACCATTAATGACTATTTTAGGGAGTCCCTATATCCAGGTAGAAGTTGATACCTATCTTACTTCCTGTTTATGTTGACTCATTTTGCTGAACAAGTTGGTCAAATAAATGACTTGTCAATTCTACTTCAGACTGAATATATCTCTAGGGAAGTCATTGGTTGGTAACAACTGCTGGCCAACTGCCTGAACAACTTTTGCATAACTGCAATTTGTTCAATGAAAGCTTCCTAAAACGAATAGATTATGAACTGTTTTCAGTTTTTAAAGCATCATTGACATTATTCTTTTTTATTCTTTTTTATTGAATTTATTGGGGTGACACTAGTTAACAAAATTATACAGGTTTCAGGTGCACAATTCTACAACACATCATCTGTACACCGTACTGTGTGTTCCCCCATCCCAAGTCAAGTCTCCATCCATCACCATTTATCCTAGGCATGATACGTAATTTACTTAGGGTATAGGCATAAAAAAAACAGATTGTGTATGAAATAACTTGGGTTAGCCACTAATTATATGTTTAATCTCTCTGTGCTTTAGTTTCCAAATTGTTCTAATGGGGAAAATAATATTACATCTCTCAAAGTATAACAACTAAATAAAGTAAGTGCGTGCATTCAATAGCATTTCAGCTATACAAGTGGCATGGTGGTAATCAGTGGTCCAATAGGAATTCTGGTACTCCTAACTCTTAATTTACTTCTTGATGTGTTCTCAGGAAAGCAAAGACTTTTTAATGAACTTACAACATGTTAAAATTAAGTTAATCAATTGATTCACTGATATATATATATATATATATAGAGAGAGAGAGAGAGAGAGAGAACAAGAGACCTTTTACTAATTGTATATCTTTGGTTAGGTGGATTGATGAACATACATTTCCATGCTCGCCATTTTCTCTCGCTTCTGATAATTGACACTAGTTCAAATGGTACCACAAATTCAAAACATTATTTTGATTATATTCTAGCAAGATCTTCTCTTTGAAAAGATAAGAGAAAGAGAGAATCCTTGGAAAATTTCAAATTTCAATTTTTTTAAAGTTATTCATACTTTAAAAATTTATAAGTATTCTTGTTAGCTGTGGTATAGAAGTTAGAATTGCTCTGCCATTCACCATGTAGACTTAGGCAACTCATTTAGCTTATATGTTCCTTGGCTTCCTCATCTGGCAGTTGAGAGTTCAATAAAATGATCTGTTTCTAAAATGAACACATTCTATAATACTCATGCTGAGCATCATTCAGTAAGGATGGTTGATACTACTAAATACGTATACTATTCAATTACAACTGAGCCCTTATTGGTACTCAATAATTTTTGTAGGCACCCCTGTGTACATTCTTCATAATAGTTGTCCTGAAGACTCACCAAGTACCCATCTCATCCTACTGCTAACATTGGGTAAATGTGGACCTAAACTTATGAATTTTTCAGGTTGACACAGACCAGATTCTAGCAGCTGGTTTGAAAGAAGTAAGCAACATCAGGAGGACACCTCTCAGGATAGTTTAGGTGTTATCTATTTGATTCTGAGGAGCCACCTCATGCACATTGATGACACACCCTTTGAAATGCAATGATTTTTCTACATTTTAATTTGTCTGTCATTTTTTCACATGTATCTGTTTAAAGACCAAGTGTTAGAAATATGCATAAATGCCACAAACTAAAAAAAAAGAAAAAGTTGATGGCATATCTATTATGTTAATTAAATTCTACCCCCTTATTTTGTTCTTTAAGAAATTGCTAAATGATCTAATTGCTAAATCTAAACTATTGGTCCTGAGAGCAGGGCCATTTCACAGTAACAGTGGTATGGAAAGACTATGTTAAAATTAGAATAAGCTTAAGAAAGAATATACACTCTGACCAAGGTGGGAAAACTAGCTGAAATATCTGCCAAGGGAAAGTGGAGAGTTCTCAGATACCAGATGTCTCTGTGGGTTCCAAATTTGGAATTCTTTGTCGCCTTCTAAATCTTCCTTCAGAAGTTAAGTATCAAGCCTCACAATGCATGTGGTTTGGCATATGGGCTGTTATTTTGCATTTCTAGACTCTGAGTCTGCCTCTTCAATCAGGACCCAAGCTATTTTGCTAAGTTCTCTGATATCTTGGGATAAATGGCTCTCAAGAACGTGAAGCAAGAAATAATAACTTGTTCTTTCCTCCATTTCATTATAAAGATCTGCTGACAAAATTTCGGGCCCATGGAAGCCTAACTGCTATCTTTCTTCTCTTTCTGGAAGACCTTTCAAATGTTTGTTTGGTTTTTTTTCACTGAGGAATAGGGTATAAAGATGCCTCCTCATACTAAAAGAGCTTTAATTATTTTTAATCTTCTTCTTCTTCTTCTTATTATTATTATTATTACTATTATTATTGAGATGGAGGCAGAGAGGGAGAGAGAAAGAGAGGAGCTGCTCCTGTACGTACCCTGAGCAGGGAATCAAACCGGCAACCTCCACACTCCAAGAGGACGCTCCAACCAACTGAGCTATCTGGCTAGGGCCTAATTTTTATTAATTATTAGAGAGACAGAGGGAGAGAGAAGGGAGGGGAAAAGGAAGCATTTATTTGTTGTTAAACTCAGTTATGTATTCTTCGGTTGCTTCCCGTGAGTGCCCTAACTGGAGTTTGAATCCACAACCTTGTTGCTTTAGGTCAATACTCTTAACCAACTGAGCAAACCAGCCAGGGACAAAAAGCCTTCGTTTTTAAAATATTAAGTTATCATAAAGGGCAATTTTGGATCTTCTTCTGTAGTCATATTTCTCTCTTCAACACCAGCCACTCCATGAACTGCCATACTGAGAACCAGTTATGACACCTATCCTTGATTTCAGCTAATCAAAGCAATGAGACAATGAATAAAAGAACCAATGATTCACTTAGCAATGATAGTTAAATTGAAGATGAATAAATGATGGGAGAAGATATAAAAATTAACATCCAAATGAGAAAACTGCTAAAATAAAAAAGAAAGAATTACTCATTTCAAACACTTTTCATTTACATTTCATTTTTCTTCATTTTGAATTGCAGAAATATTGAGGGTTGTTCACTAGACGAAATATATTATATTGATGGCAAATTACTAATTTGTAAACATCACACAGCACCCTTGAACGTTAATAACTTCCCGGTTTGTCTACATTTTTAATTGTTTATAAATCATAAACTGTTAAAATGAAAGTCAAGTCTAAAGGATAGTTTCATACTTTCCAACTTATCAGTAATATATAAGAAATGTGAAATATCTTTTTTTTTTTTAAAAAAAAAAAAAAACACCTTTTCTCCTATTGGTGAAAAAATCATTATACAAAATTGAATTGAGAACTGTTTTTTGTTTTTTTTAATGAACAGGCTAAAATACAATTTTTTAACTAGTGACAGTTATTTGAAAATGAACCCTAAAATGAGAAATAAATTCTGGCAAGATTATTATACATATTAGTTAAACATTCATGGGAAAGTGAGACAACCAGCAGAGTGTTTAAAAGCAGAAACAAGAAAACACGGACGTCCTATATCCCAAACTACCCCAGCAGAGGCTGACAGGTCCTGACATTAGAGATAACTATAAGTTACCATATAGATAGATTTTTTCTTCCTTTTAATTTTTACCAGAGTGAATCAGCGATAGAGAAAGAAAAAAAGATAAAAGCATATGTTGAAGCTGGAACCTCTTAAGTTTAAAAAAAGAGAGAGATAGCCGAGAAAGCACAGAAATATAAAGTTGGGAATTAATATGTGACAAGCTACGAAATGGTGAGTTAAAACTGCCTTTCTCTCTGAATCTATAATTAGGAGGTTTTTTTTAAATTAGAGGGCTAGAACGTCCAGAAGAGTCTCACTGCTGAGTCATGGCGATGCCATATCAGCCTGGGAAAGGGGCAGAACTTCATTACTCAACAGCCCTTCCCAGCCCTTCCCGCTTCTTCCTTGCCAAAGGAATCAAGGCTGAGGGAGGAGGCTGTGGCAATGTCCCCAAACCCAGGAGATGACTCTGGTTTGTCTAATCCAATCATAGCAACGCTGTTCTCCTTGGCTAATCATATGGCCAATATTCTGTGCAGCTATGGGGGTGGGGATAGGGAAGCATGTGAACCAGTTTTTGCCAAAGAGTCCCAAAGGGAAGTCTAATAAGGAGCCTATCTGGTAGGCTTGTGTCCCTGACCCAAAGACAGCTCTTTTCCTCCAGCCCATTCTCTGAATCAATATGATATCATGAAGCCATAATGCTTCCTCAATGGCTATCTTGGAACTTAAGGAACAAATCCTCAACAAGTTGAGGATGGCAGAGAAGAAAAGTTGAAAACTCCTAGTCTCTGGATATAAGCTTTGGGCTTCTTTACCAAATCTAGACTTACCTCCTCTTAGACTTCTCACTCTCTAGGAAAACGCAAGGCCTTTATTTCTGAGTCTCTATTGGCTGGGACTGTGTTATTTGCAGCCAAATGATTCTCACTGATAAAGAGACAGATTTTAAGAGGACTGCCTGAGTCTGTGGCTGGAGAGCTGCTGCCCACTTTCCAAGGACCACCATGGAGAGGAGAGAGGAGATCAAGAGCTGGATTTCTGCAGGTAAACGAAGAACAGGGAGCCCACATGCCAGGGGTGCCTCTCTGTGCTGTTTCTACCTCTGATAGCGAAGCATTCCACAATCAAGTACGAGAGGACGTTCTTCATCAACAGAAGCAACACCAGAGATGGGGAAAAAACCACTGGTAAAATAGTGAACAAACTCATCAGTCAGTTCTGTGTCTTGCCTGTGACATTTTGTTTCATTTGGCATTTGTATCGATAAGTTTATTAGAAACAGACATTTTGTTTCTAAGAGACATCAGGGTATTCAGTGATGCCTAGAAATTTCCTAAGTGATGGTTCATATATACTGAGCCTCACATATGTGTATGTTTTCATTTAAATATGTGTGTATGCACACATACACACACTGAGACACAGTATTTAAAGATAGAAGTTACATTTTAAATTCCCCTCAGCTTCTACTAAATTTCTCGAAGGAGTGGAGTGTTCATAATACAATTCACTTACTGGAGGACTATTAACTGACCAAAAGGAAACTTTAGAACTTGATATTCATTTCATACTGCAGACACATTGTTTTATCTAGCTTTTTATACAACTTCTTACTGTTCAACACAGTATAATTTTTTTGGTTTCCTTAAATATGTAAAGAAGTAAGAAAAAAAAGTGAGACTAATAAAAATGTAAATATAAATGCAATAAAAATATAGTTCTCTGCTTTGTTTTGTCACCCGTCCTTCATTCCTCACTTTGATTGTGATATTAATTTGAGATATTAAACTCCTTAAGCTCTTCCTGTCTTTGCAAAGACTCCACTAATGCCCAACTTTTCTCTTTATCCTTTTCCCTTTATGATGAGTACAAAAAATAGGCTAGAGATCTTTTTTTAGAGTGAAAAAAGTTTTTCACACTTGCATAACTCATGCAGCTGAAATGGCCTGAAATCAACAGTCCTCGGCAAAGCAGCTTTGTAAAGACAGCGAGGCTGAAAATCAGTAACCGCAAAGAAATACTTTGAAAAGAATGGTAAGGAAAAGCTACTGTGAAACTGCACTGAGGAGATAAAAGTACCTAAAATGAGAAGACATTCGCTTTAGAAACTATATGGTTTTGAAAATTGTATATGTCAGAGGGGTGTTTTTTAAGTCCCTAAAGTTTTCCTGGTATTACAGATGTTTGAAGCTCCCAAATTGGCTATGCAGTTCTTGGTAGGAAAATTAGATTTCCAGAATAGCTTTCTTGTGGAACAATATATTGGGATAATCACTTAGTTCGCAGAAGAAATGAGCAAGAATTGAGTGTGCCTAAGTCCCCCAAAGAGTAAAGGAAAGGCCTGGAGACGAGAGGAAAATGAATAGCTAAAGGGAGAGGCAAATATATTGGGTGTGGAGGAGCAGGGGAAATACACAGGGAGGCAGCAGGGGGGCCGAGGGACAAGGGGCCATCGGGGAGACTGAATGAGAAACTCCACACAGGGCTTCCTAGGGATAGAGACTGAAGTCCTGGGAAGTTCTGACTTAGCCCACTCCCCATCTCTCTCTGTCTCTTCCTCACACACATTCTCATTCTTTGTCTCTGTGTGTATTTGTGCATGTGTCTGTGTGTCTGTGTCTGTGTGTGTGTGTCTGCCTCTCATAGACACACACACACACACACACACACACACACACACACACAAGTGAGGCCATGGAAAGACCCTATCCTTTCCCTAAAACCACTGCGGGATCTGGCCTGGAACAAGGACGGCCAGGAGTGTCCGTGTGTGGGCAGATAAGGGGAGCCTCTGTGTAACTGAGCAGTTCTCAAGGAAGCGTGATTGCTGACAGGCTCATGGGTCCCCCAGGGACGAGGCCTTGTGCATGTCCCTGTCTGGACTTGGCAGCTATCTCCTTTATGTTCCCACACAACCCTCTCCAGATGTGTGGGAATTACATTTTCCCTTTTTTTTTCTCTCTGTCTCATCTGGAAAATATTGCAATGTCTGTGTTCACTTCCTAAGAGCCTTTTCACCCCAGGGCTGAGCTAGGCTTTGCTCTTCTTCCCTCTCATACAGACCCACCTTGGAAGGCATTTTCTCATCTCTGTCTCCATACCTCTGCTGGTACACAGGGCCTTTAGTCCCTTATTATCTTCTTTATTAAAAACAAGTTTGTTGCATGAATTTGCCTGAGTTCTTATAATGTCCATGAAACTGAACCATCATCACCCAGAGTCCGGTACACCTCGGGTGCGCTCAGGCATGACTACAAGCCAGGGGGATCCCCCATTGTTTGGGGCACTCTAAAGCAGTGCTAGGTCCTTGGAGCTCTGGGGATGTCAGAATGCTCCCTGCCTCTGGGCCGGGGTGCGTCAGGGAGGGCCCTCGGCTGAAACAAGCTCTCCCTGACTTAATATAAGAAATGTATTGGAAGAACATGAGGTTTAGGATTAATAAAGTCACAGAATTAACAGAAGGCTCCTTTCTGGACAAGAAAGAGAGTTTGGAAGGCTGAGAAAAAAAATATCTCAGCAGTGGCCTCTTATTATAGTGACATCCATGTCATCTTGAGTAAATGCCGAAGACTATTTCTTTGTTTAATTCAATTAAGAATCACAGGACGAGAAAAGACCTTCCAACGGGCTGAGCAAAGGTCACATGACTTTGGGGCAGACAAGGTGAAGGAGACAGCTGCTAGCCCCACTGAGTTCCACAGGAAAAGATATAAATCTCGATTTTTCTGCCCTGCAACACTACACCCACTACAGAGAGATAATTCCCCAAAATAAAATTACGAGGCTGTTGAGAGCTATAAAGGAATGCTGGGCAGCTCAACATTATATGGGTGCATTACATAAAGGTTCCTGTTTCCTAGGGTTTCACAGTGTCTGGTACATAATAGGCACTTAATAAATATTTGTCGAATGAGTGTAATACTCTAGCTTCCCAGAGGTTCTGATGAAGGGTGACTCTGGGCAAGATTATCCCAGCAATGATTAATTTTGAGGATAAATCCTGCCTGGAGCCTCAGTCTGGGCCTGTGCCATACCACTGCCTGATGGCAGGAAGGTGTGAGATGGGGAGGTGGATTAAAGAGGAAACTGGCAAAGATGGGGATCGAGGCAAAAAGATCTGTTCATTTCTTTCTCTCTCTTTTTAACTGTACTTCAGATCTTACTGTTATTACCTGGCTTTAAGGCAGAAAAAACTCTTAGTGTTATTTACTGTGGACTATTGCAATGCCATAGTATTTAAAAAGTTCACAGTACAATTAGTATTGAAAAATTAGTCACATGCTCAAAATATTTCTTGTTGAAATTGATTTTGTTTGACCAGAACAGTGTATTTTCTTCTTCTCTTCAAATATAATCATTTTGTTCATTAGTACAAAGAGCAACAATCTCTTGTGGATTGAGCATTTAGGAATGATTTCGTAGCCCTCATCATTTCTATGGTATCCTTCTATTATTTGCTGGATCATCACCCAAATGTATTTTGAAATATAACCTCTTATGTAAGAATAATTTTATTTTTTTATTGTTTTTTATTTATTTATTTATTCATTTTGGGGGGGGAGAGAGAAAGAGAGAAGGGGAGGAGCAGGAAGCATCAACTCCCATATGTACCTTGACCAGGCAAGCCAGGGTTTTGAACCGGCAACCTCAGTGTTTCCAGGTTGATGCTTTATCCACTGCGCCACCACAGGTCAGGCCTGTAAGAATAATTTTAAAGAAAATCTTCCTAGTTTGGTGGCTACCCTTGGCCACTAAATAAAAGATAGCTCATTGGTTTCTTGTGAAAACTGATTATCACCATTATTAAGTATTGTTTTCACATTGCCTTCTCCTTCTGCTATTTCTATAAATGTTGAGGCAAATGGCTGAAAGAAATTTGGTCAATTCTAGGCAGCTGTGATCCTTAAGCAATGCTGTAATAACCATTAATGAAGGGTAAAAAAAACAAAACTGGAAAATTATAATTATTGAATTTTAATTATTTTTAACAGTAACAAATGTTTGATTCTAACATAATTTAGAGAATTATTTTGGCTTTAAATATGATCAAAACTGACCTAGGTATGCTATAATCAACTAACAAAAATAAAGACTATCAATTGGCAACTTGACTTAGTTTTAACTCTAAAGAATATAATGTCACCTTGTGTATATTCATATCATGTCTCTTTCAGAACTAACCTCACCTGTTCACACAGCACTTACAGTCTTTGCTTCAATTCAGTTCCAGATTTACTGAGTGGACGTTTGGATCAGGTGCTATGTTGGAGAGAATAAGGCATACGAAGGAGAATGAGATAACAAATATAAGACACAGATAGATTAAATGGAATGTGAATGTTCATGAGCTACTGACAGCTAGAACTGTGTCTAGAACTTACCTTCTGGATCGCAACCAGTCCAGTGCTCTTTTCACATTGTCGTTCTGCCTTCCAAGTATGGATCTAGGTGTGTGGAGAAGGAAAGTGTGAACACATAACATGGAAAAGTCCTCTCTAGCTAATGCTGAGAAAAAGCAAAGCTGGAAAGGGACTCTATCTCTCAAATGACAGAACAACCTGTTAAGGAAAAAAAAAAAAAAATAGAGGAGACAGCTCTGTGTCTCACAAGGATGTAAGAAAGTGCCTTGCAGCTTGAGAAAGTTTGAGATGCCAGAAGTAAAAGACATATATGGAAGCTCCACAAACATTCTGGGTTTCCTGAATAATAAAAAACTTACATGGCCACGGCAGAGCAATATGATACTTCTTCCCTGGACTTGTTAAATGCACTGTCACGTGATCTGACTTATACCCAGCATTTCTTATTTCTTTTCGTATTCTTTTTTGAGGATAAAGTAATTTTCTATCTTTTTTTACATTTTTTTTGTATTTTTCCGAAGCTGGAAACGGGGAGAGATGGTCAGACAGACTCCCGCATGCGCCTGACAGGGATCCACCCGGCACGCCCACCAGGGGCTACGCTCTGCCCACCAGAGGTCGTCGCTCTGCCGTGACCAGAGCCACTCTAGCGCCTGGGGCAGAGGCCAAGGAGCCATCCCCAGCGCCGGGGCCATCTTTGCTCCAGTGAAGCCTTGGCTGCGGGAGGGGAAGAGAGAGACAGAGAGGAAGGAAGGGGTGGGGGTGGAGAAGCAAATGGGCGCCTCTTCTATGTGCCCTGGCCGGGAATCAAACCTGAGTCCCCCGCATGCCAGGCTGACGCTCCACCGCTGAGCCAACCGGCCAGGGCCCTATCTTTTTTTAATCAAATCTTTATAAGAATCTTTTCAGCAAATAGGAAATATGTTCTAAGCCTATGCCCATTTTATGTGAGGAAACGGAGGCCTATGATTTAATGGCATGTCCCAATGGAACATTATTTTTAATTTCATGTTTTATTTTGTTTACCAATATCTATATTTTAATATAGCAATAATTAAAATTATGCCATGGGACAGACACATATATTCGTAGACCACCGTACATTTATAAAGCTTAGGGCCAGAAGAAACATGGAGATTTAGCAATGAATAGCATCAGACTGGCTGATATGAAAGGTCTTTTACTGAGGTCAAGGAATCCAGACTCCTTAAGAAAGCAGAGTGGTAAGGAAAGGAAACACTGGCTTATATCATTGGGAGATGGCAGGGTAAAACTATTTTCAATATACTGTATTTTTTGCTCCATAAGACGTACTTTCCCCCCCCCCCTAAAATGGAGGGGAAAATGCCCATGCATCTTATGGAGCGAAAAATATGGTATTTTATTAAATATTTTAACACATCATTTGGTTCAGAATATTTATTTTCTTATTTTCCTCCTTAAAACCCTAGGTGTGTCTTATGGTCAGGTGTCTCTTATGGAGCAAAAAAATATGGAAAGTCATTGTTGGAACATAGCAGCAACTCCAGAGGGATGGCATCTCCACCTATCTTGAATGGCTAAAGCAGGCATGCTGAAGAGAAGAGAGCATCACTGGATTATTTATTTTATCAACAGAAAATATAGTTCTTGGTCTTAAAAACTAGAGACCACAAAGACTAGCATTCTGAGAAAAACTGTGGGGGGGATTTCTGCTTCCATACCCCCCCCCCAAATAATCTGTAAGACAATTTAGGAGTGAAAACCCACAATACTTTTTAAAGTGTGGGTAAAAAATTGCTATAGATTATAGGCTAACTCTAATATGTTGGATACTTGCTTTCTTGAGGGTAAGAAAGTGATGGAATATAATGGACAGCCTTGGGACTTTCCAACCTGTGGTGTGAAAGCTGGGTTTCCAAGGTAACAGAACAATGAGTGCTCTAGAAAGCTGGATTAAACCGATAGGGAAGAGGTGATTTAAAATGAAATAGTGCCAAGGAAAGGTACTATCCCACATGCTCATAATGGTACACAGAGCCTTCTCATCTTCAAAATAAAATACTTCAAAAGAAAATCTAACAACATATAACATATAAAGTCTAATGACATATAACATATAACACCTATAGCTAATAATACTGTAATGTATATTTGAAAGTTGCTTAGAGTCCATCTGAAAAGTTCTCATCACAAAAATTATCTGTAACTGTATGGTGACAGACATTAATGAGACTTATTGTGGTGACCATTATGCAGTGTACACAATTATTGAATCATTGTATTGAACGCATGAAACTAACATAATATATGTATGTTGATTACAACTCAGTAAAACATGTTTTGAAAATCTAATAACAAAAGAACGTGTGTACATCTTGAAAAGTCCGGTGGGCTAAGAGGCAAAAAGAAATTAAAAGTATATGCATCCTTCCTCTCTTCAAGGTGACAAAAATGAAGGTTTTCTGGAGTTAAGTAACTTACCTATGGTTAGGCAAGTGACAAGGGGTAGAAATTATTTGACCTAGCTCTTGGGTCCAACGTCTGTATATTACCTACCAAGATGCTTCCATCTAGACCTCATGTTCAAACATGTCAGGGGCCATGTGAGCACCTGTGTGAATGGAAATTCCCCTATTTGTTTCAATACATGCAGTTCAGTCCCAACAACTGTGTTTAAGACATCTTTTCCAGAGCCGCCATGGTTGGGTACATAAACCCTTTAGATCAAGAGAAGGGTCTGTGCTCTAAACAGAGACTTGCAAATTATACACCTATAAATGAAGCTGTAAGCCATGCATTTTGAATATACCAGAGATCATTAAAAGGTGAAATGACTGAAGAGCTAACATAGTCCTGGGAAATATGGATAGTTCAGAGTTTCAAAGGGGGAGAAAGAAACACCAGAGGGGGAAAAAAAGAGCTTAACTTGCAGGAAGAAAACCAGGAAGGAAAGGCCTGAATGGTAAGAGGAAAACCAGGAGAAACTGGGTTTATAGAAGTCGAGAGAGGAGGCAATTTCAAGAAGGAGGGAATGGTCAATTCTGTAAAATATTATAGAGGGTTCAAGGATGGTTTCACAGTATTAACAGATTATACAGTGTGTGCAGGATAAAGCCCAAACTCAAAAACAGTCTAAACCTAAACAAATAAACAAAAAGTCTCCATATTATACAAAGGCTTTTCAGCTTAATGGGTATGAAGAAACCGGCGTACTGCTGAGCCCGTGGATAGGAAATGAGACCACACAGGGGCCTTCGGCTCTCTGTACACCTCCTTGGACTTCCTGCCTCAGTTAGTTCACAAAGCCCATAAAGTGTGCCTCACCTGAGCTCCCCAAAGCCCCCTACCCTCCTTGCCTCTTACATCTGCTGCTTGTCATTTTCCTCCTCCCTAAGCTCCTCATTTCTGTGGTGATGTCTGCTCTCATGATATTGATAATAATAATAGAAACAACTGCCATTTATTGGCTACTCGCTATGTGCCGGTACATATACTTATTATATGTCACTTACACATGCCTTATTCAAGAGAGGTGAAGGAAGTTGCCCGAAGCTATATATAAGAAAGGAACAGAGCCGGATTGCAATCCAGGCCTGCCTGGCACCCAAGCCGGGACTCCCCACCGCTGCACCAGACTGACAGGCCTCTGTACAGGCACACCGCTGCCTCCTCTGTTCCCAGGGGCGGGGTTGGCACAGCTGCAGCGAATTCCGTGTGCACGGCTTCCTTGCGTGAATGCCAGGAGACACTACTATCTAATTTGGTCTAAATGGATGCTCACAAGCATCCTCTGTGTAGAAGGCTATATTTGCTGCATTCACAAATAACTATTAATGACTCTTTCACATCCCATCACTGGCATTAATGCAGGCGCAGCTCTCTATCAGGACTCGCCCGTCGTTTCTGAAAGAAAGCCCTGGTGAGCCCGCCCCACTGGACCCATGAACTTGTCTGGGCAGGTCTGAGTCTGAAAGAGAACACAACTTAGACCCCAGCCAAGATCCCTGACACATATAAACCTGCATAACATCTAGTTTGATGGTTTAAAATGCTGAGTTGCAAGGAAACCCGAGCTTTAAGAGAGACAAAGTTGTGAAACAGCTCTGGGACAGACAGATGGCCGGGGCAGCCGCAGACTGGGAATGCGGGACCCGCATGTGGGGTGGCCAGCCCAGGAAGAATTGAAAAGAACTTTTTTTTTTTTTTAGAGAAACGGCTTTTTAAATGCTCAAGGAGCACTGAATACTCAAAGAAGATTTACCTTAGAAGAGAGAGAATTGGTCAAAAGGGCCAATTTAAAATGATCTATATGTTAAAGGGAAAGACAGGCAAAGCTTCATCAACACAAAGCTTCCACTAATCAGAGTTTATAGCTTAAAATGTGAAAATTCCTTTGGTTTCCCTGATAAAAAGAATTAGATAACTGGCCTAGTATTATTTTCACTTTAGCTACCCAAATTTTGGTAACACGTTTGAGGCTTAATTATAGCAACAAAATTACAATGTGGGTCTTTACAAGCTACATACTTACTTATTTTCCCCATCTAGAGAATGTATGTCACAGGGAAGGAAGTAAAGAGGGACAAATATACGGTGACAGAAAATGATTTGACTTTGGGTGATGGGTCCACAACATAACCAACAGTTCAAATGCTATAGAGATGTTTACCTGACACCTATGTACTCTTATGATCAATGTCACTCCATTAAATTTAATTTTCAAAATAAAATTAAACTCATACAAAAAATTGAAACTCATATAAAATTTAAAGTCATATAAAAATGTATATTTACCTTACTTCTAAATTTTTATTTGCATTTACATTTAGCTGTGTATAAATTTGGGGAGGACCAATTTTCATTGCAGATAAATCATGGTGGATTATTGATAGATATAGACAATGCTAGATGATAGATACATACAAACATACATGTATGCATCCATGCATCCATGCATAAACAATGACTGACAGCTCATTGACAAATTGGTACAGTTTCCCCCCTTATCAGTGGTTTTTGCTCTCTGCAGTCTCAGTTACCCACAGTCAACTGAAGTGCAAAAATATTAAATGGAAAATTCCAGAAATAAACAATTCACAAGGTTTAAAATGCATGCCATTCTGAGTAGTGTTATGAATTTCATGTGTCCACTCCATTCCACCTGGGACATGATTCAAGCCTTTGCCCAGTGTATTCACATTGCATGTGCTGCCCACCCACTTTGTAGCTGCCTTGATTACCAGGTCAATGTGCATGGAATTGTGGTGCTTGTGTTAAAAAAAACTCTTATTTTCTTTAACAACATCTGGAAAGTTCAAGAGTAATGATGCTGGCAATTTGGATATGCCAAAGAGAAGCTGTAAGATTTATGTATCAGTATCGGAGGAAACATACCATATGTAGAGTTTGATACTATTCACGGTTTCGGGCGCCCACTGGGGGTCTTAGGGCAGTGTCAGTAACACGGCGGGAGTGCAAGTCAGACTTTCGAGAAGTAAAGATGAGGGGAAAGGCAGGTACAAAAAGCAGAAACACCCACAGAAATCAGAGAATTTGAAAGGGGAATTCAAAGCAGAGGGAAGTGTGTGTTTCAGCTTCTGGTTGGAAGTCTGTACCAAGACCTTGTGACAAAGGGTTTGAAAAGGCTGAGGAAAGTGGCAACTGGAAGCTCAGCAGCCATACTCCAGCAGGGCACAGAGTAAGCCGCTGTGGGTCCCTGTCTTGCCCCCCAAAGGGTACACAGAGGTGCTGAGAGAACCCATAAGCCAGAACTGGGCCCAAGGTACAGATGAGAGGCCACAGAATGCTGGGTCCCTGGGAATAATGTCTGTGGTGGGTGCCAGTGATTTACATGGATACCGGGACGCCTTTCCCAAAGAACCAGAGTGATCAGCGGTAGCCCAGCCAACACCAATGCCGGGGTAAGATCAGTTTATCCACACCACATCCCAAACTAGCAATGGCCCTGGGAACGCTTGAAACAGGAGCCCCTGCCTCTGTGTAAGGGAGTCTGTTAACGTCTCCCTCTGCCCTGGTTCTCTTAGGAGGAGAGGCGAGAACTCCTCTTAGGAAAGGGAAGAAATTGTCCTGAAAAAGAGTATAACTTTGACTTGAATGACCATTTATCCAAATGATGACTGTGAAACAACATAAAAGATTCTTTTTAAAGTTTAAAAGCTTCCATACTTCAAAAGGATAAACTTAAGAATTTAAGAATTTTGTCTTCAGGGTTTATTTTCCCCCACTATGCGCAAGATGGAGGTTAGAGTACAAAATGAGCTCAACTAAAAAATATATAAACAATTCTACTTTGGTATATGTTAAATATAGTGTGTAAACTTCCACCCTTCTGTCTTTGTAAGCAAAATGTCCTTACAAATATAGCCAAGATAATAGCAGGATTTGTGTTGGTGAGGATGATGGTGAAATCGTTGCCTATAACTTTAATTAGCATGAGGGATTAACAAATGAGAAAGTAGATGATGGGGATAAAGAGGGACAGAGGACATCATTCCAGACAGTGGACTCCTCAGAGTGGAAGAATATTTCTTTCATAAAGGTGGAAGAAAAATGGAATCATGGGTGCATTTTGTAGAGAAGGCAGTAAACTCATAACATTTTTCAACTGCATTTTGAAGCCTTCTCGGGAAAGAAACATTCTAGTTCTAGTAAAGAAGTGAGAGCATTCTGTAAAGAAAGTGGGGATGTAGGAGAGCTCATTTATCATGGAAAGAAGTTTGGATAGAAGGGGCAGTGGAGTTTGGGTCCTTTTTCATAATGAGAAGTGCAGATCATGACGCCAGGCAAAAGATAACCACAGAAATGAACATGTCTGAGGCAGGCAAAAAGGATGAGCTAACTTTGATGTTTCAAAGGGATTTCTGGTGTAAGTGCCTTCAGTATGAATATTGGTTGAGATCCCAGATAGAGTTGAAAGCCTCAGGATGCCAACAACATTTGGCCTAATTTGAAATCAGCAGGTCAAAGCAGGCTAGCCCCTCCCAGGGATGGAGAGCAGGCTAGCCCCTCCCAGGCTAGCACCTCCCCCTACTGAAGCTGAGAAAACACCCTGCCCACAGAGAGATTAATTGGCTAAAGAGGCCTTCAGAGTCTCAGGTTACACCCACCGCAGTCCTGGATACAGTTTCAAAGAAGCCCCCTGCTGAGATCAATAAAAAGACTATCACCTGTTAAGAAAAAACAGAAATCAAGACTTCAAAGCTGCCCAAATCTGAAAGTGGATTACAGATAACAGCTAATACCAACCCAAGAAGACCTAGAAATAACTGAAAACTGGAGGCAGACAACACCAAGCCTAGACTCAACCAATTCTACAAATAAAAAACCCAAAAACAGACAATGAGAAGCTCTCCAGAATTTTGAGGCCAATTCTGATTAAGGTCCTGGTTGACACTGATGCAAATTTTTTAGCAGAAACTTCAGGAGCCGTCTCCATTCTCCTGAGCAGCACGCCCAAGGTCCCTTCACCTCTCACCACCTGGTGATAAGCAACTCCATCATTGACCAAAGCGCAGATGTTTTCTAAATCACCAACCCTTTCATCACCCAAAATTTCTTTCATTCCCTTTCCCCATCAGGCTCAGTTTTGTAAAATATTATCTACTATTGAGAAGAGGGGGAAGTTAAATATATTTAAGAGGTGGGAAAGACATCAAAGCATTAAGCAGTAAATTCTGGATAAATGTAGATCAGCCAGAGTTTCTAGAGAGAGAGCCAGACCTGTGGGAAGAGAAGAACAAAACAAGAGCACGCTGGCAGAAATATGGAGTGGTTTGCATTCTTTTCACCTCAAGACCGAGAGCAGCCAAGAACACAAAGAGTTTAACCGAGTAGAGGCAAAAAAGTCTTCCTCAAGCTCAGCTGTCCATATTCCACTCCTGGTTGCTCCCTTCTAATCATAACTATGTGATGCTAAGAAAATGCAAATTAAGTACTAAACGGTGATTAAAGGCAAACTTATTCTTGATCGTCTTAGTTGGAACTTGGGAGAGAGAATATAGCAGTGTGTTGTTCCACCTGGCAGCAAAATGCAGGTACCTGGGAGCTTTCCAGTGCTGATTTTTATAAATTCCCTGGGAGATTCTAGTGAATATCCAAAATTGGAAACTACTGCTCTTGGGAGTATTTGGAGTGAAGTTTCTACTACAGACAAAGAATATTATTGTCCTGAAGGGGAAGAATAGGACTTCTATATAAAGGAATGAACTCACACTTGCGCACGGAAGAGCTTCTAAGCTCCATGGACACTTTGTGCCTCCCTCTGGTCCTGGTCAGGTAATAAATCATGCAGTTGCCCGTCGTCATGTGGGTTCACCTGATGTACACGACAGCATCACTGCCACAAAGGGAACTGGAGAAGCGTGGAATGGGAGCTGGTGATGCTCACTAGCCTGGCATCGCGGTCTGGGAAATGGCATCGGGAAGCTTGGCGGATCTCCCTACCCATCTCATCGCTCCAGATGAGCAGGTGCACTCCCTGTAGGGACTATGATTGGGAGTCTACACCATGTAGTGGGTAACCATTGGTTTATTTATGTGTTCTGGTTTAAAGACATGGTATCAGTTCGTATAAAAATAACCAGCATTCATCCTACTGGAAAATAGATGCAGAACTGAGACTAGAGAAAAACACTTAAGTTTCAGGGTCAAACAAGGTAGTCAGAAATGAAATGGTACAGTTAGAAAATGAAGCTGAGGGGACAGATATAAAACATTGTCCATTATGAATAAATGTAAGATGTTCTTTCAGTGCTTACATGTTTTGAAAAGAATTCTCTGAGCCTGCTATTTCATTTAACGGCCTTAAGGGTTCAAGTAATACAGGAATAGACACCTGGTCCCAGAGGCGGGATCACCTGCATAACCTAGCCAAACCCCTGCCTAATTTAATGCCTGACTCAGCCTCTCCACAATAACATTACCGCCCGACTCAAGCCTCTCCACAGTAACTGTGTTTGCCCACATTTCCAGAGCTCTTTCATTTTATGACTTGATTTCTTATTTGTTTGTTCATAGCTTGCAATTTATCTTTCCCTGGCCATGTGACTTGCCATATCATGTCAGATGTGCCCTTCTCTGCATAACAGAAGAAAATTAGCTTGAAGACCTTCTCTAACACCACATCTAAATCATACAGGACTAAATTTTCAAATATTCTGGATAAGACAAACTATTAAGCAAATATTTCACACAAGAGGATTTAGCAAATTTACACACAGCTTTTAGACTATGGCAGAATAAGCTATTAATGTGAACTTCTGGCTTGGCCAAGATGACAACTTAATCTCTAGAAGAGCTGATATACATGCAAAGTGGCCAGCCCAGCGCCTGGTAGAGAGCTGACAGTCACAGTAATAAAGTCTGAATCCAAGTCTTACTTTGAGAAGGAAGCAGTAGACATGATTCTAATCATCAGAATTAAAAGTGAGAATGTTTGAGAGAAGATGGCTGTACACTTTACAATTAGAAATGCCAGAAAAGGTGGATAGATTTTTGTCTGATGTGGTTTGGCTGTTTCACACACAGCGTAAAAGGCATATGTCAGGATGTGTTCAGGAGGCTGAGTCTTGAAGAAGCTTCAACCTATCAGCCTCATGTCACACAGGCCTACCAGTGTCACCTTTGTTTGTATCACCTCCGGCCCATTTTATCTTTCTACTTTTGTAAGACTCTAAGCTCCAGACACTCCTGTCTCATTTCCAAATTGCGTTTTATATTTCCACCTGACATGTACTGACACCTTTGTAGTTTTGGTATTTCATAACATTCCTCACTTGGCTCAATCTTGGGGAGTCCCATTACCTAAGAAATGGCCTCACAACCAACACTAATACAAATCCACTTCACAGAACCAAACCAAACGACTTGAATCAGATATTCTCTAGACTTTAGACAGCAAATTTTTAAAGGTTCTAAAAAGAGATTGCCATGTCCCATGCCAACTCCAAAATAAAAAACAGAGATGGTAGATTCTTTAAAATAAAAATTATATTAATACATTTAAATATTATTTTTCCTCTTTTTCTTCCTGACCTTTAAATGTTAGAATGCTTGGGGTGTAGTCCTTAGCCATTCTCTTCTCTAACTGCACTTAATCTTTAAATGATTTTATTGACTCTTGTGGCTTTAAACATTTTAATTCTGTTACTTTCCAATTAACATATCTATAGCCCAACCCCTCCTCTCAGCTCCTATTTTAGATATTCAGTACCATGACATCATCACTTGGAAATCTGTGAACATTTCAAACTTTCCTTTTCCTATGTATTTCATTCCTCTCCCCCTAACAATCTCCCCTTTGACAAAGATCAGCCGATATTTATGGATCTATTTCTGTTTTGTCTATTCATTTATTTTGCTCTTTTAGATTCCACATATAAGTAAAATCACCCAGAATTTGTCTTTCTCTGACTTATGACCTGAGCATAATACCCTCTAAGTTCGTCCACATTGTCCCAAAGGGCAAGGTTTCATTCTTTTTTATTGCTGCATGATATTCAATTGCCTATTGATCTGATCTTCATGTCAAAAATGACCTGTCTACACATGAATTTCCCCTCCAAAGCTTGATCTTTCTCTCAGTTTTGCTCATCTTAGTACAGTAATGCCTTGGTTTTCATTGATTTTGGTTATCATTGGTTTCGGTTTTTGTTGATTTTTTCCATGAAAAATTTGTCTTGGTTTTTGTGGGTTGCCTCAGATTTCATCAGCATGCCCACGTGACCTCGCTGCTAATTTTGAGAAAACAAAGGGTGACCCACATGTTCTCCTGCTCAGTGTGGCTTTGTTTCTCATTGTGTGAGCATCACCCCGTGTGTCTAGCCAAACAATTCCATTGCTTTCCAGTGTTTTTGTAATTTTTTATTGATTGCGAGTGCTAATACTACAATCACATGTAAGTGGATTACTGCGTATACAGTATCTACACCTCTCTCCCACCTCGCCATCTTCCATATGCCAAGAAGACTCTTCAGAAAGGTAAATGCCATGTTAAATGTTCATTTATTCTTTACATTAGTCTTTTATATTCATTTTATATTAATTTCTTATTGTTTTAGTATTAAACACTACACTTATTCTCTATAAAATGTGTTTTGGGTATGTATTTTGGAGTGTCTAGAACAAATTAATTGGATTTACGTTAATTCATATGGAAATAACTGCCTTGGTTTTCATCGGTTTTGGATTTTATGGACTGTTTTTGGATGGATTATCGACAAAAACCGAGGTATTTCTGTATATGGCACCACCATCCACCATCTCGGAAAGAAGTGGAAAAAGGGAGCAGGAAAGAGTAGAAAGAAAGAAGGAAGAAAAGAAGGGAGGAAAGAAGGAAGGAAGGAAGGAAGGAAGGAAGGAAGGAAGGAAGGAAGGAAGGAAGGAAGGAAGGAAGGAAGGAAGAAAGGAGGGAGGGAGAGAGGAAGGGAGGGAGGGACAGAGGGAGGGAGGAAAAGAGGGAAGGAGGGAGGGAGGGAGGAAGAAAATGAGGGATGAAGCTGCAGAGACAACTGCTTAGTAGGAGGATAATGGAGTATTGGGGAGTACGTAAGCAGAAACAAAAAAAATTAAATAGAAATTGGTGGAACAAACACTTTTAAAAACTCCTTTAGGAATCATTTATGTTTTATTTGTCATCCAGATTTTTAAACTAAATTTTTATAATGAAGGGCAGGCACCACAGAGAGCCAACACTTTAAAAAATGAATAAAATCAATTTAAAATGTCTCTGTGGCACAACATGCAATCAAGCTCATCAATATTCTGAAGTAAAAAATAAAAAATTTATGAAAAGAAGACTAGCCATTTCTGAAACATTACTGTTGAGACAGAGAGACCCAGTAAAGTTCGGAACAGGGTGGAAGTACAAAGTAAAACAGGCTCAGGGTACAGCCATTTGTGAAATGTTGTCTGAATGCATGTGGGGCCATGTCTGCTTGTTCAAGACAGCTTTGAAGACCAAACACAATGAGCTGGAACTCCACATTTGTATAAAAAGATGTGCTAAGAAACAAGACAAAACAGAACCTCTTCACCTTTTCCTTCTCTCTGTCTCTCTTCATATGATCATCCCTGAGTGCCTGTCCCTGCCCGGGTGATGAGCTACCTCCGGCTATAATTAGAATTTCTGCATTCAGCATATCAAGACAACAACAAAACAACTTAGTTCCCTTAATTGCCCTCACCCACCGTCAACTAAGTCCATGGATATTGATTGGCTATGCTCTGGGACAAGTTCTTGTGCTGAAAAGTGCTTCTCTAACCTCTTCCTTTCTTAGAAGTTGGCACTCTGGATTATTTATTATGATTATTACATACTAACTTTCAACTAAAAATCTGCCTACAGAACATAAGTTTTATTAAAACACATTTTTTAAAGAGCAGATAAACTTTGAGAGCTTAATTAAGGCCCAAACGTGGACTCTTATTGTTTCCTCTAATTCTGAGGCTATTTCCTTCCTCTGTTTTTTGCTCTGTCATGCAGTTGGAGTGCAAGCTGACTCCAGCAATCTCACCAGATCCCACAGACTAATGGCTGTGGGACGGCTGCCAGTTGCCCTGTGGACATGTGCTTCCCATCGGCTTATCTTTACTCATTACTCTGTTCTTAATATCATCATGCAAAAAATCTGAAGATTATGAAATAACAAGGTTTTCCAATATGTTTCTGTGTTTAAACATGTAATAAATTAACAAGGGGATAGTGCAATGACAGCATTTGCATTTAATTTTCATTCACAGCACTGAGCTAACACAGCACTGGAGAGAGGGGGGGTTTCATTTATTCTCAAGAGTTTGGGTGAGCACAAAACTCAATAAAGCTGAACCACAACATGGGAGGATTTATTAAATCTGCACAACCAAACAAAGTAACACCCTAAACAGTGAACCCAACTGCCTTCTCTCCTTTTAAATCATCAGAGGATAGAGGCAAGATTTCCATAAATCTAGTAAAATATCACAGTGAAGAAGCATTGTGTATTCCAGATATATATTTCATTATTTATTTATTATTATTTTTTTAAATGAGAGGAGAGGAGAGGAGATAGACACACTCCCGCATGTACCCCAACCAGAATCTACCTGGCAACCCCTGTCTGGGGCCGATGCTCTCGAATCAACCAAACTATCCTCAGCTACCAGGGCCGATGCTTCGACCAACTGAGCCACTGGCTGTGAGAAGGGAAGAAAGAGAGTCAGGGAGTGGGGGGGGGGGGGGGGGGAGAAGCAGATTGGTCGCTTCTCATTTGTGTCCTGACCAGATATCAAACCCAGAATGTCCGCATGCTGGGCTGATGCTCTATCCACTGAAGAAACTGGCCTGGGCCAGATAATATATTTTAAGGGAAATGGTCATTATTAAAAAAAAATTTAATGAGAATTAAAAAAAGATGAGAAGTTTTGATTTTCTACCAATTTTTTTCATGCAGTCACCTATCTGGGTCATCTCATATATTCTGCAGGATTTTATTTATTATTTGTAAAAGTATTACAATAAAATAAAACCATCTTCCTATTTATCTCATGGTGAAAATGAGAAGCTTTTCTGAGATGACACTTATCAGGTACATGTAACTTTTGAAATAGCTTTTTAAAGGAAATATAAGAAGAATAAAGTAGTTTTTTGATTATGTATTATTAATTTGCTTTGGAAATCAACATCTCTGTGGATATCACTACAGGATGGTTTGTACAGATTTGTTGGATGGATATCACTGTTTTGATAGAACTAGGCACTGGTCCAAGAACAGAGATTTAAATCTTAAATATGAAACAGTCCTTTGTTTTGCTTTTCTCATTCCTTGCAAAGCTCATTTTGTGGCTTTAAAAATATTTACTCAAGGGACACCATCCTTGGGAACTATAACCAAGAAGTTGCCAACTTGATATTATTTGAGAGGGTGCCAAAAATACCCTTGCAAAAAACATTTCCCCCTTTCCTCCCTAATGCCTGAAATTTCAACAGTTGTGATTCACTCAAGTTGCACTGATAGCTGACATTTTCCTGTAGTAACCTTTTGAGATGGGGAGGGCCTGGAAGAGGTATGGTTGCTCAAACAATCACAAGATCACTGCCCCGCACTGTCATTCAGCCTATGTTTCTCCATACTATTCACAAAGATATTCTGATGTTCTGGGTTGCTGAAACTAGCTATATTATCTATGTAGTATGTAGTCTCATGAGAGGTCCTTAGATAAGCCGGAGGGCTGCTGACAGCTAGGGTTTTGAGGAGAGCAGAGGAAAGAAAGCAACACCACCATTGTCCTCTCCTTTACACTGGATATCCTAGGAACTCACAGAGAAGAGAATCAGATTGGCTTTTAGTGACCACTCTAGTTGCTTTTAAATGCTCATCAATTTTATTTTGAAAAATTGTCTTTAGAATTTAACCAGACATTTCTCTTTGAAAAATTAAAACATTAATCCATTTTCAATACTTCCTCTTTCTCCATTTCTCTCATTCTTTCATTTTCAGTAGTTGCTTGGAATATCAGAGAATTCTAAAATGAACCAGGAAAGCTTCTTCAGCATCCTTAAACTGTTAAGGCCTAAAACATTTAAATTCATCTAAGGTAAGTTGTTTTCATTTTACATCTTTTTTTTTTTCAAGTTGGCATTTCAACTTGGATTATTTTTTACTTGAATTTATTGGGGTGACACTGGTTAACATAATTATACAAGCTTCCGGTGCTCAATTCTACAACACATCTCTGTACTCCATATTGTGTGTCTACCCTCCCAAGCCGAGTCTCCGTACCTTCCTTCTCCTAACCCTCACCCTGACCATCACCATAGTGTTGTCCATGTCCACGAGTTTTTTTCTTTTTTTTGTCCTTTTTTGCTCAATCCCTCTATCCCTCTCACCCAGGCTCCTACGCCGACAGCTATCAGCCTGCTCTCTATGTATGAATCTATCTCTATTTTGCTTGTTAGTTCATTTTGTTTATTAGATTCCACATATGAGTGAAATCACATGGTGCTTGTCTTTCTCTGACTGGCTTATTTCACTGAGCATAATGCTCTCCAGTGCCATCCATGCTGTTGCAAAAGGTTAGATTTCCTTTTTTACAGCTGCATGGTATTTCACTGTGTAAATGTACCTCCGCTTTTCTTATCCACACATCTATTGATGGGTACTTGGGCTGCTTCTATCTTAGCTACTGAAAATAACACTGCAATGACCATAGAGGTGCATATCGTCTTTTGAATTGATGTTTTGGGTCTTTTTGGATAAATTCCCAGAAGTGGAATCACTGAGTCAGAAGGCAGTTCCATTTTTAAGTTTTTGAGGTAACTCCATCCTACTTTCCACAGTGGCTATACCAATCTTAACCTATAATAAAGTATAATTTATACTTTATGTTTAATAAAGAATATGTATCATATGCTTAATAAATGTTTTCTTGTTTTAAGTCACTGTTCATTTTAGAGAAAAAAGAGGAATTAATTAATTCTGCCTTATTTTGTCACCTGCTGGCATCTATTACATAACCAGCTTTCCCCAAATTAAGCAGGAGACCTGAGATTTTTGCTTTATCTTAATAAATTTTACAGGATTAATTGACTTACTCAACTGTATGCACATATAAGTTTGATTTTAAAATTTTAATCAGTAAGGAAGTAAAAAAAAAAAATTGTGACCCAAATTTTATATCAATCTGAAGGCATAGATTCTATTTCTTGGAGAGACATTATTTATTTAAAATCTATATATATTTTCAGGTTTGAATTAATTTTATTCTTGCAGTGCTCACTAGGTTCTGGGCAAATGATAGGAACTTTTCTAAAACTATCTTGTTGCAATACATTCTCAGGTGTCATTATGAAAGGGTCTCATGAAATTATCTTTTATAAGAATGCTGCTGTAACAAATATCTAAACACATGGAAGGGGCTTTGGAACTGTGTAATGGATAGTGGCCCAAAGGATTTTGAGGTACACACTAGAGATATGAACAGTAAGAGCAACTCTGATGAAGTTTCAGAGGGAAATGAGGAAGCCGAAGGGGCTGGGTTGTCCTGAAGAGCTGTGGAGATGACACTGCCAAACCAGTGGGTTCGGGAGGTGGGACATAGAACCAAAGAGGGTTATTCTTAATTCTTAAGATCCAGTGAAATTTGTCTTGGTAGGTTTTGAACTTGCTTTAGACATGTCACCCCTTCCTCCTTTCCTATTTCTTCTTTTTGGAATGGGAATGTTTATCCTATGCCCATTTTATCATTGCATTTGGAAGCACACAAGTTGTCTAGTGTCACAGGTTCACAACTGGAGAGAAATTTTGCCTCATGAAGAATCATACATCAAGTCTCATCCATATTTGAGATGATATTTAGATGAGACTTTGGACTTTAGAGTTGGTACTAAAATAAATTAGGATTTTGAGGGCTGTGGATATAAAATATGATTTGCATATGAAAAGGACATGAATTTGGGGGGCCAAAGATGGATTATTATGGACTACCCTTCAAATTTATTTGTTGAAGCTTTACCTCCAATATAATAATATTTTATATGGACCTTTTGAAGTAATTAGGTTCAGAAGATGAGGTCATGAAGGTGGGGTTCTCATGATGGAATTAGTGTCCTTATAAGAAGAGAGAAACCAGAGAACTTGTTTTATCTGTCTCTCTCTCTACCCACATGCACCAAGGAAAGGCTATGTGAGGACATATTAAAACGTAGCAGTCGGCAACCCAAGAAGATAGCTCTCATTAACCATTGATCCTCTGGCATCGGTCTGCAGAACTGCGAGAAAAATTCTTGTTGTTTCATCCACTTATGGTATTTTGTCATGGCAGCCCAAGCAGACTAATGCAAGCACTAAAGTATTCTTTCTTGTGGTTTCTTTTTTTTATTTTCTAAAACAGAATAGTAATGAAAACGCTAATGAAGTCAGTGGGTGCTAAAATGAGATTTATTATCCTTGGAATAAGCAAATCAAATAACATGTTTTCCTTAACACAATAGTTACCTAAAAATTACTAAACCTTTCTTTTTTCTTATTTATTTATTTATTTATTTATTTATTTATTTGGTTATCAGCAGGAAAAAAAATGAATGAAAACTACAATACAGGTGATGATCACTCTTTCCCTTTACCAAAGGGGACCTTTCATGCATCTTTGTCTCTCCAGCATGTTCACTGTTCTCTGTGGCTTGAAAAACTGATAAGGCTCAAAAGGGACAGAAAATCTTAGCTTCAATATTTTCCTGCTGAACTCGGGAGTGCTTTGCAGACCCCATCAAGATGAAAATCTCAGCTGCAGCATCAGAAAGAGGACACCTGAATTCCTCCCTTCCTAAATTTCTATCTCTGGAAAGGGCCTCCAGAAAAGGTACTTAGAAATTCAAGGTAGGTTTTCCTTCATGCTTAAAAGGATTATCTATGAAGATAAATTGACTAGTTTGCTATGTCAGCTTTTTACAAATAATATACCTTCATAAGAGTCACTTTCTCTTTAATTCCCTTAAGTTGAAGATCTTAAGGAATTTGATTTATTGACAACTTACCAAAAAATGGGCCATAGTGGAATACTGCTTGTTATTGCATGTGGACAAAATATAACACCATGTAGCTGGAGCTTCAGAGGAAGGCTCACCCTGCACACCTACTCCTTGACCTGGGAGGCAAGCAAGTAGGGAACCAATAGAATAACACATTCTTAATCCACAGATGGCTGTCCATTTCCCGGCCGTATTGAGATGTTAGCTAACTATAAGTGAATTTGCCTCTCTGAGGTCCAGCTTGCTCACCTGCAAAATGAACTACACTATAAATTTCATAGGTTGTTGTGAGGAATGAAATAGCAGTTGAAGAGCTCCTGTCATGTAATAATCACTCAGTCACAAACAGTTGTAGTTATTAAGAACAATAATAAAACTTTTATTATTGTTCTGCCACAAACATTCACCACTTGGTGGTGGTTACCCAGTCTTCTTCTCATACCTATGCAAACTTAATGGTCCCCTGGGAGAGTCCCTTAGGACTGACAGTGTGCTCAAGACAGGAGGAGAACAAAAGTCAGTAGGAGAACACCCTCTTGAAGGAGAAGTCACCCAGAGGTGAAATGGGGCTTGGAATTCTGAGAAATGAAAGCAACTGGAGGGATACTTTCTGGCCATAATGAATAGGCTATTGAAATATCCTTAAAGATGGTTATTAATGGATGATACAAAGTCTCAAGATTCTTACCTGACATCAGTCTGGCAGAAGAAGGGCTATGAGAAAACTGTCAGAATGTAGCCACCACCTATGGGACCCTGGGAAAAGAATAAAGGGGAGGCCTGGCTAAAGACCACAATGTGTGTGTGAGGCCAGGAGCAGGGACGGGAGCAGCAGTGGCTCCCAGAGCCCAGCAGGACCCATAGGGAGGCAGACCTGCAGTATGAGCTGTCCTGAACCATCTCAGGGCTGTGCCAGAATGGAAGGCATCGTGGCAAAACGTCTGGGAAGGTCCAGGCACCTCCTGGGTATAGGACTAGATTGTTGCTACGGTCACCCTTGTTCCTAGCCATGCCCCTTGATGATCTGCCTCTTCTTAGTCTGAAGTGGACTGGGTCAGCAGCAGTTACAGCCATATAGCAAACATCTGTGTATTTAATGTTTTCCTGTTTCTTTCCTTTAATTAATTGTTTCTCCTTATTCTTCACCAATGAATCAGAGGTAGCATACAATAAAAAGTATACTAACAATAGGGCCCCATTAAAATGAGGAAGAGCATGACCTAATATAGAAAGGGAGAAGGAAAAATAGCTGGAGAATATTTAGGAAAAATTTCATCCACAGTTAGCAGCTCTGAGCATCCTGCAGTCAGTCAAAGGGGAAAAAAGAACTCTGATGTCTTTCATGGCACCCAGGAATGGATTGAAATGTCAATAGAAGGCACTGCTGATATTCACTGAAATGTCAATAGAAGGCACTGCTGATATTCACCAGTGCTGGTCCCTACTCCTTCCTAAGCACATGCAAAACCACATCTCCCAACTCCCTTAGCGATGGCAGGGACATGAGACTGGTTCCGACCAGTGACTCGTGAGTGGAAACATACGGTTTCTGTAGTGAGGCAGTGCAAAGTCTTACACCCTGATTCAGATGAGCCACCGGATCCAGGCTGCTCTGCTCACAAAGGGGACAGCTACTCAGGAGAGTCCCCTGACCCACAGAGGACCCTGTATGAGTGAGAAATAAAGTTGACATGGTAAGTCACTGAGACTTGGGAATTGTCTATTGCCACAGCGTGAACCTAGTCTATTTTTAATGAAACACTGAGCATGACACCTGTGCCAGAAGCTGCTCTTTTCTTATGCCCTTAACCAGTAAAATTAGGTGTCTGTGATGTTCAAGGGCAGTACAGACTTTGCTGGAGCTAAATTCTTGAGAGGAATTTATTTTATGTATCTTTAAGGAAAGAACAATAAACAGTCTAGTGAGTAAAATGTCTTCAAAGGTGGGTTTTACAAAGGACAGAGATACTTCCTTTATTTAATAAAAACCTAGGTGTGTTATTATGTTGTAATTCCTCCAGAGGCTCTGAAGTAATATGGTTCAGGTAGTTTTCTGGTGATTTAGCAGAAAGCAAAGATGGAGCTGAGACAGAGATCACAAATGTGTGGCCTGTGGTCCACACCTAGACTGCAAAAGTATTTTTCTTTGCTTATTGTGTTTTAATATTATTTTTTTGAACTAGTTGCCAACCTTGAGAAACCAAGAGCATCCACATAAAAATCTTGATTTCTGGCTTCTCTTTTTTTTTATTATTAAATTTAATGCAGTGACATTGATAAATCAGGGTACATATGTTGAGAGAAAATATCTCTAGATTATTTTGACATTTGATTGTGCTGTATACCCCTCCCCCAAAGTTAAATGGTCTTCTGTCACCTTCTATCTGGTTTTCTTTGTGCCCCTCCCCTCCTCTCCCCTAACCTCTCTCTCCTTCTTCACCCCCTCCCCCCTCCCCCAACCTCCCGCCCCTGTTGCCATCACATTCTTGTTCATGTCTCTGAGTCTAATTTTTATGTCCCTTCTATGTATGGATTCATCTTAGTTTTTTTTTTCTGATTTACTTATTTCACTCCGTATAATGTTGTCAAGGTCCATCCATGTTATTGTAAATGATCCAATGTCATCATTTCTTATGGCTGAGTAGTATTCCATAGTATATATGTACCAAAGCTTTTTAATCCACTCGTTCTCTGACGGACACTTGGGCTGTGGCTTCTCTTTTTTTGTTTGTTTGTTTAATTAATTTTGGCACCACCAGGACTACATGCCCAGGTGGTGGAGAGAGCTAGAAGCAGGTAGCTGCTGCCCCTTGAAAACAGCTTGTTCTCAGCCTGACCTGTGGTGGCGCAGTGGATAAAGCATTGACCTGGAAATGCTGAAGTCGCCGGTTCGAAACTCTGGGCTTGCCTGGTCAAGGCACATATGGGAGTTGATGCTTCCAGCTCCTCCCCCCCTTCTCTCTCTCTCTCTCTCTCTCTCTCTCTCCCCCTTTCCTCTCTAAAATGAATAAATAAATAGATAAAAATTAAAAAAAAAAACAGCTTGTTTTCAAGACCTCAGAGTCCTCCCCTTCACCAGCCCCATCCCTCGTCTTCATCACCTGACTGCCTTTCTCTCGGGCACTTGAGTTGGTGACTCTATGCTTGAAAGATCTAGAATACAGGATTGTCACAGAGCTTCAAAGGCATTTGTTTTGATAGCTCAGGAAACTAGACTCCAAACCATATTCCCTACTTTAAGCTGCTCCGTCTGATAGTTAGATTTTTCATATACGGGATTTCTAGCAGGAAATAGGCTCGCTGAAGGTCGGATAATCTGAAGAGGATTTAATCATGTGCAGACAGGGTGTGGGGAAAACACGGCATTTAGCACAGGACCACGGGCCTGAAGCACAGGACAAGTGGTCACAGAGAGAGCCCCACTGTCTGCAGGGCAACCCCTGACAAGGACTCTGACCCTCAGAAGAGAGGCTTGGCCAGAAGGCAAAGAAGAAACCAGGGAAAAGAATGCCTCTACCTCTTTGCCCACTGGCTGAACCCAAGTGCAAGCCAGAGGGCAAGGCAGTCCCTTGATTTTGAAGCACAGGGAAGCAAGAAATAGGTAATAAGAGTACAAGGAGGGGCAAACACAACATAATCTGCACGGCTTTCAGGTAGAAATCTGGGAAGAAACAGTTCTATGGCTGTAAAATAGTAAATCAATGATAAATGGGTGATAGACAAGTTTATGAGTTTGCTAGGGCTGCCATAGCAAAGTTCTAGTAGGTGGTTTAAACAACAGAATTGTATTGTCTCACAGTTCTAGAGGTTAGAAGGCCAAGGTGAACGTGTCCACAGGGTTGGTTCCTCTGAGGACGGGAGAATTTGTTCCATATCTCTTCCCTCCTTCTGATGGTTTGCTGTCAATTTCTGGCATTCCTTGTCTTCTGTCACCCTGACACCTGCCTCATTCTTCAGATGGTATTCTCCCCGTGTAAGTAAGTGGCAGTCCCTGTGTCCAAATTTCCCATTTTTACAAGGATACCAATCATATTGGGTTAGGGCTCACTCTAATGACCTGATATTAATTTGATCATCTGCAAAAACCCTATTGCCAAAAAAGGTCACATTTTTGGTACAGGGGGGTTTGGATTTCACCATATATATTTTTTCTTTTATAAGATTGTTCATTTTTTAGAGAGGAGGGGGGGTAAGGGGAAGAAGCAGGAAGCATCAACTCCCATATGTGCCTTGATCAGGCAAGCCCAGGGTTTTAAACAGGCGATTTCAGCATTCCAGGTTGATGCTTTATCCACTGTGCCAGCACAGGTCAGGCCTCATCATCTTTTAGAGACACGCAGTTCAACCTAAAACAATAATTTTATTCTTAAATCTGTGGTTCTCAGCTGAAGGTAAATAATTAGCTGTGGAATGTGAAGTCGACTAGATGGAATGAAGGGTTTTTATAAATCTACTCCGATTTGAATTTGTGTTTTCTCATATTCCTACCTTACATAAAATATATGCCCAATAATACCACTATAATCTATTGTCTTTGTGTTTGCCAAGTCACCATAGCATTCAATTTTATACTCAAAATTATTATTTCTATTTTAACACACTAATGTAGTTACTGTTTTGGTTAGTTTGTATATTAAAGTTTATCAGTAATTTGCAACAAGTAACTGCAGTGTTTATTTCCTATAAAAGGCATAAATTATATCTCTAATAATAGAATGTCTCTACACATCTAAATAACCTTTTGGAAAAAGGAGGATGTATTCTATTGTGGTGGGACCAGGTTCTCTGATAGAATAATGAGTTCTATTTGAAAAGTTATGAATTACCACCTAAGATCCCTGTCAGCTACATCTCATTTCTGTTGTAATACTAATGATCAAAAATTGTAACTTCAAATAGAAAATAAATAATCTCAAACTTCAGAATGATGCAATCATCATTAAAATCCCATATTTTAAAAATATTGACACTCAACAGATATAAAATGACCAGCTGTAAGTACCAAACAGAGCTGGTTTTCTGAACTACATCCAGATTCCTTCCGAGGAACCTGCTGCCAGATGTCCACCACATCAGAAAATACCCTGCCAACACCTCTCCGCAAACCACACAGGCCCTCGGGCAAGGCCTTATTCAACAAAACATTCTGGAAATGTTCCATCAACTCAGTCTGGAACGGTGAAAGACCTCACTTGAAATATTTCAGTCATTTTAATTGAATATGCTATTTTAAGAAAGAACTATGTCTGAGTGCCTATTTTTATACTCATTGCCATGCTCCATGCAAAGTCAGAGTATAGTTATTCCCCAAAATGTACATTCTTTTGTCAGCTTTCATCTTCAGTCCACTTAGGGAGATCATCAGGGCAAGCACTCAGTCTGCCGTTCATTCATTCGTTCCCTTTGAATTGTGAGGCTCCCACTGTGTTCCAGACTCTCTCCTCCTTGCTAGAGTGACTTCCCAGAACGTTACTGTCAGCATTGCCCTCTTGGCCAGTAACTAGGACCGGCCTTTCAGAACATGAAATACTGCCCTACATTCTTTCCTCACTTTAGTTTTTCTTTTTTTAAAGGGACTATGCAAATGCTGAACACACCACTGGGATTTTGTTGTAATTGTTTTTTAATTGCTTGCAAGAGATTTCACAAGATTTATACATAAATAGCTTTGTGTGTTTTCTAAAGCCTTAGTTTCAACATTGTGGCTGTTCATTCATCCTCTTTTAATTTTTATTATTTTTTTAATTTTTCTGAAGAAGCTGGGAGGCAGACAGACTCCTGCATGCACCCGACCAGTATCCACCCAGCACGCCCCATAGGGGGCGATGCTTTGCCCACCGGAGGTGTTGCTCCATTGCAACTGGATCCATTCTAGCACCTGAGGCAGAGGCCACGGTGCCATCCTCAGCGCCCGGGCCAACTTTGCTCCAATGGTGCCTTGTCTGCAGGAGAGGAAGAGAGAGATAGATAGAAAGGAGAGGGGGAAAGGGTGGAGAAGCAGATGGGTGCTTCTCCTGTGTGCCCTGGCCAGAATCAAACCCAGGACTTCCACACGCCGGGCAGACACTATACTGCTGAGCCACCTGGCTAGGGCTCAGCATTCATCTTCTTATAGATGGCTGTGGTACTGTCAGGTCTCAACCAGAATGCTAAAGCAGTTTAGCAGAAATCTATGGTAATGCCCAATACAGTAAAATGATGGCTATAGAAGGTCAACTGACGTGTATATATGAGTACCGGTGGACAGGAAGGAAACGGATTACTGAGCAGTTATTGAGGCAGTAAAACGTAGGCCAAAATTCAGTTACTATATAACAAGAATCAAGATATGAACTCGCATTCAGAAATAAGGCAGAAATTCATGTGATTTCATAGTTGGGCCAGAATTAAGTCTGACTGGGTCACCTACTGAGAAGAGGGAGACCCTTGGATCACTTCTACCTTAACTTGGGATTGGCCTCCAAGCCCAGGTATATCTAAACTTACAGGAGACGTCAAGGAGGGCCACAGTGAAGGTGACACAGCAGGCCCTGACTGCCCTAGGTTTTTATTCATTGTTTATCAGCCCCAAATCTCACAGACACACAACCACCTAAGGATTTAGTTTGAGCTTTGCTTATCACCAAAGCCAAAGGAGAACATTTTACCTTCAGAAAAACACATGAAATATTTGTTCATTTGACAAATGCCTCTGCAGAGGATACA
Organism: Saccopteryx bilineata; assembly: GCF_036850765.1. Classification (NCBI taxonomy): domain Eukaryota; kingdom Metazoa; phylum Chordata; class Mammalia; order Chiroptera; family Emballonuridae; genus Saccopteryx; species Saccopteryx bilineata. The sequence goes on from NC_089491.1 coordinate 111,151,336, forward strand.
GTGATGAATGAGTCCAATGGTGCTTGTTCTCGCGCGAGAAGGGGGGAGACAGGGCTGAGGAGGAAGAGCGGAGGACCAGTCATGCAGGCTGTAGCGAGGCCAGGTGAAGGAGCTTGGACTTTCTTCTAAATGCAGAGGCTTTCAAATGGGTCAGTGATTGGTTCTGAGTTTGTTTGTTTCAGTGAATATCACTTGGCCATGGAATATAAAGTAGATTGTAGAAGAGTGAAAATAACACTGACATAACTTCAATGATTTAACTTAACATACATGAGACACTTCAAAGGATACGGCAATGATGCTAGTGAGAGGTGTTGGTACCTCATACTAGGCTGGAGTGATAAAATAGAAAGAGAGAAAGAGAGACAGAAAGCAAATCAATAGGAATTGCTGACGGATGAATGAATGAAGAATAAAAAATATTCCCTCCCTCAAGTTTTTGGATTAAGCAATTAGATGGATGTGATACCATAGTCCAAGATGGAGAAGAACAGTGAAGGAGGAGGTGGGAGACTCTACCTGTAACATACTAATAGACAGAGATATGAGACATACATGTGGAGCTCACACATAGGCCTGAAATACAAAAGGTTAGGGCTAAAGACAACTTAAACACATATCCCAATTTTCTTCCTAGCTCTATTTTAACTTTGAAATGTCACTTAAATTCCTCCCATTTAATTTATTCCCTGTAAGATACACTTCCACAAATTTATGAATGCTTTAAAATGCTTTTTGAAATCTCTTTCCCTAAGACCTCTACAAATGTGACATGAAAAATCTTTGTTGTTATAAAAATAAACAAGTAAACAGTTCAACAGTAATAAAACCATACATCTCTCATCTTTACCGAGTTCTAGTTTAAAATTTTTAAAATTATTTTAATAATTATATCATATAACATTAAATATATTTTTATTATGAAATTAACTAGAAATTATTATGTATTTTTTTACAGAATTGTAAGCCTATTTTCACTTTAACACAAAAATATTACTGCCAAAATTAGGCAATTATGGGTATATAGCCGAAAAAGCAATTGAAAACAATTTGGCCTATGCTTATGTCCCAAATTTATATGAGTGCTGAGTATTTCATACCTCTTTCAAACAAATACATAGTTCATGTTGAATTATTCTTTCTTTACAAAGATACCTCCACATTTAAGCCCAGAGCTGATCATATATAGCCGTCCCATGTATTATCATGAATATTCATATGAATCATGCCAAGGAGGCCATAAAAGAAATTACATCATTCTTTTTATTTCTTTCCTTTCCTCATGAGATCCTCCTCTAATTGACCACAGAGAGATAAGAGTAGCCTGGTTGAGACAGGTTACTCAATTTTCCAAGATTGATTTAACTGCTTTCGCTGAGAGCCGGCTGCCCTCCCTCTCTCCCCGCCTGATCATTGACCCGCTGTAGGAAAGTAGGCCCCTGCCCAGTGCCCTAGACAATGGAGACCAGCTTTCACATCCCAGATGTGGGAAATGGTACCATTCCTATTGATCAATAGTAAGTGAAATATAGTACCCCAGAAAGCTAAAAAGCCCCTTTGTGCTGGCAAGGAAGTTCTTCTGCAGCGCTTGAATTAGTCTGAGGAAACATGAAAAATGTTCACACTAAGAACTGCCTGCACATGTTGGCCATTGTCAATAGCTTGCGTGATTTAACTTACCACACACTTGACTCGAGGGAAACCTCTACTCACCTTCATTTATCACATGATGAAGCCACTCCATTCTCTGTCTTTCCATGACTAAGAAGATATTTCTTTCTTCTTGGTTAAAAAAAAAAAATCTTTGAATAACCTGTCCACATATTTTTCTTGCTGTGAAATGTATTATGTGTTTGTTTATACATTAATCAGGAAAAATAACTTCTGATGGGAATAAAATGCTAGAGCTAAGAACAATATTCAGAGATATTCCTCAACAGTTTCTAAATTATTTAAAGAATCAAGTTTTAATAACCAGAAATACCCCCAAACTGAAAGTCCTGTTATAATATTACTAATTTTTTTCTAAATAGTGAGTTATAACTGCACTGATAGTGTATCAATATACAATCACGTATGATGAGGTTGGAGAGATTCCCCCACTGGAGTCATCAGCATAGGTCACCTGGCAGTTTACAAGAGTCACCATTTCAGTGGACCTTGGAGTGGCCTAAAACCCTGAATAGCAAACATAGCCTTTCTGTTCATAGAGGTTTGTTTTTTGTTTTTGTTTTTTTTTTTTTCATTTTTCTGAAGCTGGAAACAGGGAGAGACAGTCAGACAGACTCCTGCATGCGCCCGACCGGGATCCACCCGGCACGCCCACCATGGGGCAACACTCTGCCCACCAGGGGGCAATGCTCTGCCCATCCTGGGCGTCGCCATGTTGCGACCAGAGCCACTCTAGCGCCTGAGGCAGAGGCCACAGAGCCATCCCCAGCGCCCGGGCCATCTTTGCTCCAATGGAGCCTTGGCTGCGGGAGGGGAAGAGAGAGACAGAGAGGAAAGCGCGGCGGAGGGGTGGAGAAGCAAATGGGCGCTTCTCCTGTGTGCCCTGGCCAGGAATCGAACCCGGTTCCTCCGCACGCTAGGCCGATGCTCTACCGCTGAGCCAACCGGCCAGGGCTTCATAGAGTTTTTATCAGGGTGTGCTGTTATCTTTGTGGTCCCAGGGAGCAAAATGGTGGAGAAAATAGAATCAGGGTGATATAGGCCACCTATTCCCACCCCACCTTCTTCCTTAATGACCTCATCTACATCCCTTTCCCCCTCTTATGCTCTCCTCTCCCAAATAATCTCATTCACTCCTAAGGATTCACCTATTCATTCCCAAATGTGTGCTTCCAATTCTTCTCCCTGCACTTCAGGCCCAGATATGTCACAATATACAGGCACCAAAAACTTGACTTCTCCAAAGGGGAACTCTTTTCTTTTCTGGGCCCTTCTATGCCTGTATTCCCTATGACAGTACACATGTCAGTCCTGACGGAATCCTGAGGATCATCTGAGAATCTGAGACTCCTCCCAATCTTGCATTCACTCCTATCCTGTTGGTTCAAATTTCTTAACATCTCTCCTATCTGTCCCCGAACAGAACTACAATAATAGGTTTTACATCTATGGACACAGGGGCACAAATAAGAGTATGGCCAGATCCACTCAAAAACAAAGGAAAGTTAGGAAAGTCCTTAAGGTCAGAGTGATTTTTGAGCTGGGGTTTAAAGAAAAGTAGGTTCAGAGGCCATTCCAGGTAGTGGACCAATGCTGGACAGGAAAAAATGGCAAGCCTCTCAGTAGAGTTAAGAACAAAAATTGAGTGCAAGTGTGATGTGGAAAACTTGGCAAGAACAGTAAGTGAAGCTGATAATAGTACCTAAGGAGTTTAGTTTTGTTCCCCTAGGGATTTCAACAGAGGAATGATAATATCAGACCTGCCTTTTAGAAAGCTTTCTGGCCTCCATCCATCAGCCTGGTGTATGGACGTCTCAGGTTTGATTCCTAGTCAGGGCACACAGAAGAAGCAACTATCTGATTCTCCTCTCCCCTCCCCCTTCTATTTCTCTTCCCCTCCCACAGACAGTGGCTCGATTGTTTTAAGTGTGGTTCCAGGCGCAAAGGATAGCTGCGTTGGTGCATACCAGCCTCGGGTGCTAAAAATAGCTTGGTACTTGATCATCAGCCCAAGACAGGATTGCAGGGTGGATGCCAGTCGTAGTGCCATGTGGAAGGTAGACGAGAAAAGGGACAAGAATGGAGAGGAGGCTGTTGCTATAGTCCAGGTGACAGGAATGCTAATCTGAACTACAAGGGTAGTTGTAGGGATGACAACAGAAAGGGGTAGTATTGAGGAGGCAGGACTCTAGCCCCCACCCTCGCCCTCTCTAAAGCAGCTTTGCCCATCCCTGGTGTATACATTAAGTTTCCACATAAGCTTTTCATTGGAAGAAAACATCCTGCGGTTTGAAAACCTCTGGCCTGCAGGTTAAAGCATGGCCCACAGAGCCCTCATGATATGAGCTCCAACCAGCTGCTCCCCCTCTTCTCTCTTTATGCAATGCCTAACCCTCCCCCTCCAGCTGCAGTGACTGCTCAAGATTTCCCACACACACTGCATGGGCTCTTTCTTGCCACTGCGCCTCTTTGCTTGACATGCCCACTCCCTTCCCCCATTCTCTTTTTCGTAACTGCTTAGCCATCATCTCTCTAAGAAGCCTTCTCTTATCTCCTCAAATCCTAACCCTCCATCACTGCCCTGCTCATCCTATGTCCTATGCTTTTCCAGATCAGAATCCTCCCTGATCTTCTCAGCCTACAGTGAGCCCTGAACATAAACTCTACTTCATGCCCAATCCAGTTACTCAATGCTTAATACGGATGGGCTTTTCTTCAGAATGCACTTTTCATTTGTATACTTATTTGTTCTTATCTTTCCAAATTCCAAAACCCTGAGGGCAAAGTCAATGCCCTCATTCTGTTTTTTGTTGTTTGTCATTTATAAAAGAAGATGTATCCTTCATCACACCTGGCTGTACACCTAATTTAGCAACCAGTTAAAAAGTGCTTACGGATTTAATTATGTTTCTCTCTCTCACTCTATCTACACACACACACACACACACCAAGAAAAGACCAAGTGAAGACACAGTGAGAAGGTGGCTATCAAGCCAGGAGAAGAGCTCTCATCAGAACGTGAACATGCTGATGACATCCTAATCATAGACTCCAATCGCAGAGCCTCCAAATTGTGAGAAAATAAATTTCTATTGTTTAAGCCACCTAGCCTATGGTATTTTGTTATAGCAGCCTAAATTGGCTAATACATATACCAAATTCAGGGTTGTTAGAATGCTTCAAGGTAAGAGATTCCAGAATGTGCAGAACCTTTGTCATGAAAAATCCATTAGAAAATAATCCTGGGGCCTGACCAGGCGGTGGCACAGTGGATAGAGCATTGAACTGGGATGCAGAAGACCCAGATTTGAAACCCTGAAGTCGCCAGCTTGAGTGCAGGCTCATCTGGTTTGAGCAAGGCTCACCAGCTTGAGCCCAAGGTTGCTGACTTGAGCAGGGGTCACTCGCTCTGCTGTAGCCCCACGGTCAAGGCATATATAAGAAAGCATTCAATGAACAACTAAGGTGCCGCAATGAAGAACTGATGCTTCTCATCTCTCTCCCTTCTTGTCTGTCTGTCCCAATCTGTCCCACTCTCTGTCTCTGTCACCAAAAAATAAAATAAAATAAAAATAATCCTGGGTGCAACATGCCATAATATTCTCTCCATCTGACAATGCACAACCTGCACACTCAGCACAGAACATAGCAGATGATATGGTCTTAGCTGAGAAAATAGTAATTTTATATATAAACTCTCAAATAGTAGTTAATGAAAATGCTTGAGAAAAATATTTTTTAAAGTTTTTGATTTTTTTTAAAGTGAAAGGTGGGAAGGTGGGGAGACAGAGAGACAGGCTCCTACATGTGCCCTGACTGGGATTCACTTGGCAAGCCCTTTGCTCTGCCCATCTGGGGCAGTTGCTCCATTGCTTGGCAACTGAGCTATTTCAGTGCCTGAGGCAAGGCCATGGAGCCATCCTCAGCACCCAGGCCAACTTGCTTGAACTATTAGAGCCATGGCTGTGGGAGGAGAAGAGAGAGAGAGAAAGAGAGAAGGGGAAGGTGTGGAAAATCATTTGGGTGCTTCTGTGTGCCCTGACCAGAAATCAAATCCAAGACATCCACATGCCAAGCTGACACTCTACCACTGAGCCCACTGGCCTGGGCTTATGTCTCAGGTTCAATTCCCAATCAGGGCACACAAAAGAAGCAACCATCTGCTTCTCTCCTCTTTTCTCCCTCTTCCCCTACTGCAGCCAGTGGCTCAATTTGTTTGAGCATGGCTCCAGGCACTGAGGATGGCTCTGTTGGAGCACACCAGCCCCAGACACTAAAGATAATCAGTACTTGAGCATTGGCCCATATGGGGTTGCAGGGTGGATCCTGGCAGGGGAGCATGCAGGAGTCTGCCTCACTGTCTCTCCTCTTCTCACCTAAAAAAAAACTAATATATAAATAAAAAAGATTTAGTGAGAAAAAAAGCCTTGAATATACAGAAGACTCAAGTCAAAAGGGTTAACTGTTTTAACAGTTACAAAGTTGGCTTAGAGATAGAAATAAGGAGATTTCATTGGACTTCAAACCTCTGTAGACAATGGAAGGTGTTTGTTGGTTAACTTTTCCAAAATGACTTCCTGCCAAGCAGTGGGCTGTAACACCTGCTCACAATAGTCGGCACTTCCCACACGAGCTGCTGAGAAAATCCTGACTTCCGTGGACTGTTTCTTCAGAGTGCCATTATATTACAGTCGAAAAAGGAGTGGGAGGGAGGGGGAAACACTGCATTCAATCTCTTACAGTCTATTTTTAACACGCCTGAGAAGGTTTTGAGCTATTAATGTAATGAGGCTAGATTCAAAAACAAAAGAAAAAAAGATCAGTAGGGCAGTAAAGGCCCACCATGGAGGGCAGGATGGCTGATTCCTTTGGATGCTAATAGCTATTTCAGTATCACATGGATGTTTACAGTACTCATCACCATACATTTAATCAGAGGAAATCTTGACAGGAAGCAAATGTATAATATGAATGCATTAGCTTCTCCCCTGATACTGTTTTTCACGGTCTATGTTGGTGTTTTATAACTGCCTATTGTCCATCCACTGAATTTCATGTTTTACATGTTTATATGGGGAAATTTTTGCAAGCTTCCATCTTGGTGATGCTCTAAGGTTCTTTTATTTTTTTTTTAATGAAAAAATAAAACATATAGATTTTATGAGATTCAGGATAGGTGTTAATTGCTAGAACATTCAAAGAACAGCCTGAGCTAATATATCATCACTCAAGGTCAAGATTACCAAGTTTTACAACATTGTGATAGCTATACAGCAATACTCTGCACTTTAATTTTAAAACAACAATGCAATCAATAGCCATCACTTAGTGCAAAGCTGGTAACCTTAGGCATATTATTTTTTAATTCTTTTTAATAAGTTTCCCTACTCTCCATTCTCCAGAAAACAGGCTTGCCAACCTTCCTACTGGAAAACTAAGCAGGTATTAGTTAAGAAAATTTTAATAGTAGTCATAGTAAATAGTAGTAGCTATAATTTGTTAAATGCTTGACAGTGATTATATATCATACTGAGCACTTTACAAATGACATCTCATTTAATCCTTGTTTCTCCTTTTTGCAGATTATAAAAGTGAAGTTCAGAAAAATTAGCTATTTGATAAGGCAATACTGTTAGTAAATGATAGAGCTGAAATTCAAATCAAATTCCATCTCTCTGCAAACCCCCACGTTCTTAACCTCTATGCTATACTACTTTGAATCACAAGAAACATATATTGAGCAAGAAAGACCATTTTCTTAGAAAAATTTACTGGCACTGGGTCTCAGAATTTACTGCTCAGCCTCTCCAACCTTCCAATCACAGTGAAGATGAATAAAACACAGGAGGTAGATCAGTGGAGAAAACATGTCACCTACAAGCTCTCATCTTGCCTAGCCAGCATCTGCTTTTTAAATGGTCACCTCAGGCTTGAAGCTATCATTCAACCAGGAGAAGGAACTCCATATAATTAATGCAGCTCCTCTAAATGGAGCTTAATAATCTGACAACACCAGACCTCTAGTAATGGTACAACTATGATCATATCACTGTATTCACTGGTACCATACACAATAGAACAGTGACATTTCTTAACCAAGGGTTTATTGATTAGATTATTTAATGTACCATTATCAAAAATGTATAGGTACAATAAAAAAGAATTCATTAAAATGTCTGAAAAGAGGCATAACCTGAACTTGTCTTAAAGTTTAAGAATAATTAGAAACAGGACTACTTGGCAACACAATAGCATGAGAGAAAGGAGAAAAAAATAAATAAAGATTGCCCCAACTCATGCAGAAACTTGGGGAGTGGATTTCTGGGATGTGGTTCTCTTGTCCAGACTCGATTCTCAACCCTCTCAGCCCCTCACATTTCTCTCTGGCCCACTGGCCTTCTGATTGGAGTTGTCTTCTGCCCACAGACCCCTATGCCACAATACATGGTAGGATGAAAATGATGCCTTCAGATCAATGAACAATCTCAATATTAAAATTAGCAGAAAAAGCCCTGACATTGCTATCTGTTTAGTCAAATAATTTTCTTTTATATTTTATTGAGAGAAGGAGAAGCAGAGATAGACTCCTGCATGTGTCCTGACCAGGATCCACCTGGTCGGCCCACTAGGGGGCAATGCTCTGCCCATCTGGGGCTGTTGCTTCATTGCTCAGCAACCAAGCCATTGTTTAGCATCCGAGTTAGAGGTCACAGAGCCATCCTCAGTGTCAGAGGCCAACTCGCTCAAACTAATCGAGCCATGGCTGTGGGAGGGGAGAGAGAGAGAGAAAGAAGAGGAGAGAGAAGGGTGGAGAAGCAGATGTTCAGCAGTGCCCTGACTGGGAATTGAACCTGGGACTTGCACACACCGGGCCACTGCTCTACCACTGAGTCAAACAGCCAGAACCTAGTCAAATCAATTTTATTTTTTATTTTATTTTATTTTATTTTTCCGAAGCTGGAAACGGGGAGGCAGTCAGACTCCCGCATGCGCCGGACCGGGATCCACTCGGCACGCCCATCAGGGGGCGATGCTCTGCCCATCCGGGGCATCGCTCTGTTGCAACCAGAGCCACTCTAGCACCTGAGGCAGAGGCCACGGAGCCATCCCCAGCACCCGGGCCATCTTTGCTCCAATAGAGCCTCGGCTGTGGGAGGGGAAGAGAGAGACAGAGAGGAAAGAGAGGGGGAGGAGTGGAGAAGCAGATGGGCACCTCTCCTATGTGCCCTGGCCAGGAATCGAACCTGGGACTTCCACATGCCAGGCTGACGCTCTACCACTGAGCCAACTGGCCAGGGCCTAATTTTAATAAATTGTTTTCATTAAATTATATATATTTACTGTGGAAAATGTAAAAAAATTAAAATCACATTCACAAAGCTGGAGATAACCACTATTAAAATTTTCTGTACTTCTTTTTGATATCTTTCTAAGTATACATTGATTGATTAATTTAACAAAAATTACTGAGTACCTACTATGTGCTAGGGAATGTTCTGGGTGCTAAGAATATAGCAGTAAAGGAAACAGGCAAAAATTTCTACCTAATGGAGCTTATATTCTAGTTGGGGAAACAGATGTTAAAAAAAACCCAAAGTGAGTAAATTTATGGTATACTAGAAGATGGCAAGCACTATGGAGAATAATCCAGGATAAGAAAAAAGTAGCTTTACAGTTGTTCATATGGAAAAATAATATAATAATTAATAAATAATAATACAAGCATAAACTGTGTTTTGCATACTCACAACAGAAAACCTACTTTTGCTCCACCTTGTGTAGAAGAAAAGAGGGATAGGATGTATTAGAGTGACATGAGAGTTGTCATTTTTAAAAAGGTAAGTCAGGCTCTGGTCAATGGCTTAGTGCATCGAGCGTCAGCCCAGTGTATAGACGTACCACATTCGATTCCCAGTCAGGGCGCACAGGAAAAGTGACTATCTGCTTCTCCCCCCTTCTCTCCCCCTCTCTAACTCTTCCCCTTCTGCAGCTATTGGCTTGATTGGTTTGAGCATGGCCTGGGCACAAAGGATAGCTCAGTTAGTCCAGTTGGTCTGAGCTTTAGTCTCAGGTGCTAAAAATAGCTTGGTTGATTTGAGCATCAGCCCCAGACAGGGATTTCTAGGTGGATTGCGGTTAGGGCGCATACAGGAATCTACCTCACTATCTCCCCTTCTCTCATCTAAAAATAAATAAATAAATAAATAAATAATAAAGAAAGAAAAGGGTGAGCTAGTCACTAAAAGAAGTTGACATTTCAGCAAAAGCTTAAAGGAGATAAGAAACCCATACAGCCTTACCAAGCAGTGATGCAGGGGATAGAGCATCAACCTGGGATGCTGAGAACCCAGGTTTAAAACTCCAAGGTCACTGGCTTGAGTGTCGGCTCATCCGGCTTGAGCATCAGCTCATCCAGTTTGAGCACATGGTTGCTGGCTGGCTTGAGTGTGGAATCGTAGATATGACTCCATGGTCACTGGCTTGAGCCCAAGGTGGCTGGCTTGTGTCCAAGGTCACTGGATACAGTAAGGGGTCACTGGTTTGGCTGGAGGTCCCTCTCCCCCAGTCAAGGCACATATGAGAAAGCAATCAATGAACAACTAAGGTGCCACAACTATGAGTTGATGCTTCTCATCTCTCTCCCTTCCTGTCTGTCTGTCCTCTCTCTTGCCAAAAAGAACAACAACAAAAAACCCATATAGATATCTCAGAAAACAACCTCAAACTAACATGAAATATGGAAATAAGCATTTGCTCCATGCTCTGTTTTGTTTGTGACCTATGGTGGCTTTGTTCCAGGCGGCAGTCACTGGAGTGGTTCTCCTATACCTGCCTCTTATCTTTCTCCTGAGACTCGTGGATTATCAGGGTTTGTTCTTTTCATGATGATAGCAGAAGCACAGAAAGGCAAGAGCCACAAATCAAGCATATTTTAAGCATTTGTATGCACCATGGACATTAACATACCATTTGCTAGAGCAAGTCATCTGGCCAAGCCCAGGGTTAAAGTGCAGAGAAGTGTACTCTCACATGGAAAGGTGGAGATGACAGAGAAAAGTGAATGCTTTCAAACAATAATTTGTCATAGTCCTCTCTATTGTTTACAAATATTTGCATTCCTTTCATTTGCAAAATACACTCACCCCCATATCAAGTTCTCCCTCTAATCTCACCCATTGATAACATCAGATTCAAAGTCCAGGATCTCATGACTTACTTCAAGTCTAGATGTGCCTCCTCTTGATTCAGATATCCATGATCTAAATGGACAAATTATCTCCCTTTGCTTATCCATAATGCAACAATGAAACAAGGACTGGTTAACCACTATAAACACTCCCAGTTTGGAAAAGGGAAGCATGAGAGGCACATGGCCATTCTGAAAGCCTACTGTAAATGTATTGCCGTGTTCTTCTGGGAGGAAAATATGTTCCTTGACTTGGCCCAAATTCTGATCCCTGGAAGTATCTGCCTGGTCCATTGACAAAGCTCTCCAAGGGTGAGGTAGAGATCCCTCCTTTTACACCCCTTCCTTGGCTCTTTGATGAGGACATTGGAAAATACACCATTCTTGAATTCTTAGCTTTTTCAGCCTGCTTCCTGCCTACAGAATGTTAAGAGGCTATTTTTATATCGCATATAGTCTTAGTCCATTTTAGTCCAGGCTGTCTAGGTCTGTTTGCCAATACAATTTTCTCAAAGACTTTGGAGGAGGGAAGGGTTCCATGTATTTGATTCTAATCAAGGCCATTAATCAAAAACTACATCCATCATTCTTTTTGCGATACAGCTCTTTCTAGATTCAATTATGTGTGCTTCGGGCACATCAGCTTCTGTGAAGCACACTAAATGCATGACAGCAATAATCATTTATTTCTCAATCTTAAGTTTGCAAGTCACTTGGGACACGTGCTTCAGCGTGTTAATTTACATCATGAGGAAGCAAGGGTGGCTCTGCTTCTTGTGTCTTTTATTCTCCTGGGACCAGCAAGCTATGCAGAGGTTACGTTTTGCTTTTGGCAATGGAAGAAATGTAAGAGTGGCCCAAGTGCTCCCTGGACAAAAAAACAAAACAAAAAACAAAAACAGTGGGAAAGGCACGAGACACACTTAACCTCCTTGGTCCAGATGTGGCACATCACTTTGGTTCCTATCCCACTGACTAAAACCAGCGATGCAAAGCACTCAGAAATGCAGTCTCTGGCTGAGGAGCTGCTTCCCAACAGCATATCTTCACTGTGGAGGAGAGCTCAAATCTCTGGAACTCAACTAGCCTTTTCTGGTGCAAAGGAGAAATGGTTCACTATGTAACTTACGTAATAAAATATAAACAGCATGATCTATAAAGAGAGCTTGAAGTAGAAGAGAGCTTGATAGATATATTCATCTAGATCTAGGTGAATAGAGGAAAAAATTTGGAATTATATTCTGACAGTGAGTATCAATGCATAGTGTAGCAACAGGTTTATTTTTTTACTTATATATAAAAGTGAACTATTTATACTTCTCAAGATAAATGTAATTTTTATAATGAGAAAATACAGGGTGGGGCAAAAGTACATTTATGGTTATGAGTACATAAAATACAGAGTTTATTCTTGTATCACTATTTATTAATTATTGTATTACTTTCCATACGAACTATAAACCCACTTTCGCCCCACCTTGTATAAGTACTATAAAAAGCTCAAACAAATATCTTTGTTTATAGAACATGTGCCACTTTCTCTGAGAAGCTATAGTGAGACATTATCATTCTGTTTAACATCTTTCTTTAAAAAGCTTCATTCTAAAAAAAATAGCACCTATTTTTAATTTCTGTTGTATCTTTGGGAAAGATGATCATGCTTTGATATTTGGTTGTCCACTGATGTTGGTCATTCTTTTGAGAATGCTCACAAGACTGTATTATTCTGGATGTATTGATAGCTGAGGGCATTCCCTTACAGACACAGAAAGGGCAGGGATAAAAGGCTTTTTCCTGTTATTTTAGAAGGAACTATTTCAGGTGGCCTTGATGTTAAGGTCTATGTCAGCAGATATGTCCTCAAGAGACAAAAGAGCTCAAAGGGTATGGGAATTAATGTCTCAATCTTTCACCCGTTGGTCTCTGTTCCAAATACACTGAAAAATGGTCACTGTCATCTCACATTTGGTATTATTTTAAATGCAAGAAAAAATAACATATCCAGATTTATAGTTAAAGATATCAACAATCTTCCATGGTCAACAGAATTAGTAAACACAAAATGAATAGCTACGTCATAATTAATAGCAAAAGACTGGATACTTTTCCCCTAAAATTGGGAAAAAGACAAGCATTACTCAGATACAGAAAACAGACTAACAGCTGTCAGAAGGGAGGGGGTTCGGGGGCTGGGTGAAAAGGTGAAGGGATTAGGAAAAAAAAAAACACACCCTTATAGGCACAAACAACACCATGAGGACTGCAGAAAGGAAAGTGGATTGAGAGGTAGAGGAGGGCAGAGGGGGAATAGATGCTGATGGACAGAGACTTGACTTGTGGTGGTGAGCACACAGTGCAGTATACAGATGATGTATTACAGAATTGTGCATCAGAAACCTGTATAATTTTATTAATCAATGTCACCCCAATAAAGACAATAAAATTTTTTTTAAAAAACAAGCATATCAACTTCCACCACTCCTATATATTATACTAGAGGTCCCAGGCATTGCAACAGGCAAAAAAAAAAAAAAGATATAAAAGGCAGAGAGGATTAGAAAAGAAGAAATGGAACTGTTTCTATTTGCAGAAAACATGATCTTCTATGTAGAAAATACCAATGAACCCACGAGCTTAGCAAGGACACAGGATACAAATTCAACAAACAAAAATCAATCAAGCTTCTAGATACTGCCAATAAACAATTAGAAATTATAAAATAAATAAATAAATAGTTTGGGGAAATAAGCATTGCCAGTTCTCAACAGATCACTCTATTAGTTAAAGTAAGAAGATAAAATAGTATTTCATATCTTAATATATAGACAGTCTTAATAAGGTTTGGAAAAGATTACTTTCTTTGTGCATGATGAACTAAATGAGGTTATTTGTGTCACTTTAGAAATGTCCAATGAATTATTTTACTCCACCAAAAAAAATTTTTTTTAATTAAATTTCCTATATGGACTAAAAAAGCATAAGGTGTATTTTGATCTTCATGCTGTCATGGTCAACAGTACTGGTATTGACAAATGTTGTTTATTTCTTCCTCTTCTACTTTTGAAATACTTTAGGAAATGTTTATTGAATGTACATTTTCAATTGGATTTAAAGGTGACTTGGCTCTAAAGATATCCACTGCTTTGCTGCCTACTGGATTGTGGACAACTTTTTAGCAGTTATGCCAAATCTGTCCCTCCCTTGCCCATGGCAGACATCACTAATCACAGCATCTTGGTTCCTTCAGCCCTTGATTATGTTTAGAATCTTTCTCAGCACAGTCCCCACCTGGCAGCCACTACCAGTCAAACAGAGTTGACATGCAAGTTGAAATCCACTGAGCATCCTGGAGTCACAACACCAAAACCAAATTTCTTTGGGAATAAAGTCTCCATAATCTAACAACATGCCCTGAACTGCTGATCTATCCAGTAAAATTTTCATAGGTATTTTTTTTGTCTTTGCCATATCTGCTCTCTCTCCTAGGCCCACCTCAGACCCTACTTCAACCATAAAGTTTCCCTTTAATACGTGGGCCTACAGTGAAGATTCACTTTTGTGATCTACTATTTCACACATCATCAATACCACATTTAAATACTTAATCTTCCTTTTGGGTCATAAATTGTGCCTTTGACTCCCCAGAATGCCAAGTGCCCCATCCTATGATTGCTAATGTTCAGTCCTCCCATCACAGAGTAGAAGGCAACTCAGGAACTCAACAGCCACCATAGGGAGTTTGTTTTGTTAAAATGGGAATGCCTAATCAAAGGGCCCTGCTGATTGTGTGTGAATAAAGAACTGCTGCTGTTTAATGTTCAATGAACAGTAAAAATATTCCAGAACAACTCGTTCATATAGTTCTAAATTGTCTATTTATTTCCATGCAATTTCCCATGCCTTCCAAATTTCTTCACAACCATTTTTTAATGAGTACTCTCCATCATTATATGTATACTGGAGAGAAAAAAAGAGATTGAAATGAAGAAAACCAAATGTTAATAGTGATTAACTCTGAGTGGCAAATTTACTGTGACATTTATTTTAATTTTTTTTTATTGTAGCTTACAAATTTTCAACAATGAGAATGTACTTATTTTATACTTAGAAAAAGAAAGTTAATTCAAAAAATACTATCACTCTTCTCTGTCCGAGGTCGAGCTTCTTATAAGTAACAGTGTTCTATAATAGATCTTTTTAAGATTATTTAGGATTCTGAAAAGCTTCTATTCTTCCTTGTGGTGAGAATAAAGAGACAGATGAGATGCAGGTCATTTCACTACAAAGATAAATAAATAAATAAGCACCAAGGGCTTTAAACACACACACACACACACACACACACACACACACATACACACACTACAGCTGCTTCTTTACATCACAAATTAGAGTTTCTCTGTGTGACAAATACAAATTAAGCATTTTCTAAACCTTCTTTTAACAAAATATACATGTTGCCTCTTTTCACTTTATAATTTGCCATTTTCATAAACATCTCATCAGTTTTCCTCTGTATATTCTTTGATGGCAGAGAAATATTACAATCATATTGTAGTTTTACTTAGCCAATCTTTTACAATACTTTATGTTCTCAGAAATTACAAAAGCAGATACATTTTTTAGTCTTTTGATAACATAATGGAAAACTTGGAAGACAGAAAGATAAATATATAGGTAGGTAGATAGATCTATTACATCACTTGGCAAGTTTCATCTGATTAATCAAAAGAAAATAAAATTTATTTTTATCTTGGAAATACATAAAGGAAATATTCATAGAGCTCACTCTTTTGTTCCATAAACTCAGAAATGATTATTAAAATAGCAGTGTACAAATCCTAATTTAAAAAAAGCTATCTGTGGATTCTGGCAATTTATCTGAAGAAACCTAAATAGTAATCGAAAGGAATATGCATTCCCCTATGTTCATTGCAACATTATTTACAATAGCCAAGATCTGGAAAGAAACAGCCCAAATGTCCATCAGTAGACGAGTAGATAAGAAAGCTGTAGTACACTCTGGTACACAATGGAATATTATTTGGCTGTAAAAAAAAAAAAATCTTACCCTTTGTGATAGCATGGATGGACCTGGAGAGCATTAGGCTAAGTGAAATAAGCCAGTCAGAGAAAGACAAGTACTATTTGATCTCACTCATATGTGGAATCTAATGAACAAAATGAACTAACAAGCGAAATACAAACAAATTCATCAATAGAGAGCTGACAGCCATTAGGGAAGACGGTGGGGTGAAGGGATTCAGCAAAAAAGGTAAAAAGGGAGAAAAAAGTTCATGAACACAAACAACAGTGTGGTGATTGCGGGGGTGGGTGGGTATCGGGGGATATAAATGGTGATGGAAGGAGATTTGACTTGGGGTGATGAACACACACTCAATACAGTGTACAGATGATGGAGTGTAGAACTGTGCACCTGAGACCAGCATCACTCCCATAAATCCAATAAAAAGGAAGAAAAAGCTATCTGTGGTACCTTAAAATAGTTTTATAATTTAAGTTATTTATATTTTGTGTTAATTTTACTAACATAGAAGTTTTAACAAGTAGTGAGCTGTCTTTTTATAGAAGTCAAACAAGCAAACAAAAACAGCTTAATTTTATTTTACTTCAATGACGTCATGACTTTACATACATTTAAGTCTAAGATTCCTAAGAAGGAAGGTCCAGTAAAGATATGTGATCTCATTTGCCAAAGAACTCTTCCCGGTTCTGTGTCTGATTGCCTGTTCTACAACTGAGTTTGTAATTTAGTTTAGTTTATAATTTCTTTGTGAACAGCAGAACCTGCCACTCTTTGAATGATCACAGTGATCCCCTAGCGCCATTGTTTACAATGACTTTTTTATTCAAATGATGTTACTGAATTGAGTTTTTTTCCTCCAGTACACTGAACTTTTGACAGTCCATATGGTCATAACGAATTTCCCAGGTGCTGAATGTCATCCAACCTGTATTTTTGGCAGCTGGCAGAGGTACTTAAGCCTGCCTTTGTCATTCTACCTAATGCTGCTTAAGATGTTTTTTAGAGTGGTTGGTGGAAACAATCAAATTTGAAATGCTTATTCATCAGTGCAAAAGCACTGTCAAGGAGAATGCACTTCTGAGAGAAGGAAATAACAGCTGTTCACTTAATATCTATAGAGAACTATTATTGGAATATGTATTTGAGATGCTAGTTTTTGTACTTATAGACTGAAGGGACGTGTTTGTTCTCTTTATTCCACTACAAAAAGTAGTGTACAATATTTTCTTCACCTAGTTTATAAATCTGGGTAAGTTTAGAATGAGCTCCAAATTGGCTTTGTTGTTAACCTTGCTGTTTGGGTTTTAATTTTAGATTGTCAGCATATGTGTATTGTCTAGCTAAATTAAATAATGAGTAATTTGTTAGTTACTTGGATGGACAAATAATATTAGACTGATTATATAGGAAGAAAGTATTTTATAATCTTCAAACTATATTTAAAAATTAATGTTTACATCTTTCCATTTTTTCAATTTTTTTTTTTTTGTATTTTTCTGAAGCTGGAAATGGGGAGGCAGTCAGACAGACTCCTGCATGAGCTCGACAGAGATCCACCTGGCACACCCACCAGGGGGTGATGCTCTGTCCATCCGGGGCGTCGCTCTGTTGCGACCAGAGCCACTCTAGCACCTGAGGCAGAGGCCATGGAGCCATCCCCAGCACCTGGGCCATCTTTGCTCCAATAGAGCCTTGGCTGCCGGAGGGGAAGAGAGAAACAGAGAGGAAGGAGAGGGGGAGGAGGGGAGGGGAAAGAAGCAGATGGGCGCTTCTCCAGTGTGCCCTGGCCGGGAATCTAACCCGGGATTTCCGCACACCAGGCCGACGCTCTACCACTGAGCCAACCAGCCAGGGCCCATTTTTTCAATTTGTTAAGCATCTACTCTATATATATTGTTCCCAAAACCTTAGGAGGTAGGTATTATGAATACCTCTATTTTACAGAACAATGACTAGAACACAGTTTTCTCTCCCTAAAAAGACTTGCACTTATTTTTGCTCAATTTGAAAATATAGTAGTTTTTATAGTGCACATTTTTGGCATTTTTAAATATTTTGGCCCCCAAAATAAACTCCTTTCCAAGCTTTGGGTCCACAATCGTGTAAGTCAATTTTTGTGGGAGACAGTTTCACCTCCCACAGCCAATGCCTAGAAGGGCGGATATTTGTGCTCCCAGACTCCTGGCAGCTAGGGTGAAGACTTTTGTGCTCAGCTCAACAAATCTGAAGTCTGAACCTCAGATTTTAAGTCTGGCCTGAGGATTCAAAGAAGGAAAAACAATTTAAAGTTTATTTCCAGCTTTGGCAGCATCCAGTACCTGCATCCCAAAGATTATATTGGCAACAGAACCAGGTCTCTGAATCTAGAAGTGATGTCACCAGTGGCACTTCTATAAGCAGATCATTCCATGGTGTGATTTGCATGTGTCTGTGGCTGCACTGTCTTCAGCCTAGTTCTGTAGCTGCTTCTCCAAACTTTTCATCAATTCTATGATGTCTAGCCAGCAAATAGCTTTCAACTTTAGTTAAGCATAATGAAGCTCTGTATCTTACATAGTTTCATACTGTCACAGCCATGGGATGATCATCTACTTACCCCCACTCCACATCATCTCTCTAGTTTCTCACTTTTTATCAGCTGTAATCATAGCATTATCAATTATTTCCCAAAATCTTTTCTTTCCTTTTTCCTTTAATTATAAAATCTCTGGTGGCCATTCAACAAAAGATTACATTTCCCAAATTTTCTTGCAGCTAAATTGGTTCATGTAAGTACATTCTGGGTTACAGCATATGAGTGGAAATGATTAGAAATGATTGGTACAACTTTTGTTTGTGATAGGAAAGTGTAGAATCATGCTTTCTACCCTACCTTCTCCCCTTAACTGCTGACTAGAAGACAGACATGACAGGGAAAGTCACCCCTATTTTAGAACATGAGATGGAAACCACAAGGTAAGAATGACAGAATAACAATGTAGGAGTGTGGGTCCCAGATGATGTACAGCCTGTAGCCTTGGTCTGCTTACCCTTTGACCATTACTTGTAAAATAAATGAAGTGCTCTCTTTTTTTAAGCCATTGTTATTTTGGATTTTGCTGCAGAACCAAATCTGCATTCTAACTAATGTGGCCATTGCCATTTTTGACTACCGTATTTTCTCGTGTATAAGATGCACCTTTTTCCGAAAACTTTGGTGTCTATAAACTGGGTACATCTTATACAGTGGTTGTAGTTTTATTTTACTTGTATTTCCCACTTTTGCATGCTTGTTTTTGTGCTCATTGTTGAACACTGTGGTGATTCGTCATCAGACACAGATGAGGACAAACTAATTAGATGGGAGTTTTGACAGTGATGAGGAGTTGTATGAATTTTATGATGAATAAAACTTGAGTTCAATAACTTTATGTAATGCATTTTTTTTCAAATTTCGGGTCCCCAAATTAAGGTGTGTCTTATACATGGGGAAATATGGTACATTCCACAACGTTTTGCCAGTCATCCTTAACCTTGAGTCCTGCTGAAGCCCTCTCCTGAGAAAACACCCATTACTTCATGTGGCCTCCCTCCTGAGCATTTTGAAACCTATCCACTTTGTTAGCCAACTGAAATAGCTGCTCCACAGTAATAGGAGTGAGGGGGAAGGAGCAGGGATTGTTTGCCACTTTGGTCCTCAGGGCAGGAGTGGAAAGCCCAGCATGGCATGAGGGGACACAGTACATGCGAATGAGCACAGAAAGGTCAGGCCTCGGTTCTACAGGCTGCTTGGAAAGTGGTCTGAGGCCTTTCAGTAGGGCTTACATAATAGTGTCACTCTGCTCTTCATTCTGAGGTCCATGCCACACGACCTGAGTGAAAGAACAGATCAAAGAAAACAGCTGTGTTGCAGTTTAGGATACTCACATTTGTTACTGACGAAATTACAGTTGAGGTTATTTCTTATTGATCACACTGAATGGATGTTCCAAAAGTAAGACTCCCTTTGTCCAATTAAACATAATCTCCATCCATAAATTAAAATTCAGAAAGTCAAATGCAATGCAGTTATGCAGATCTTCCTTTCTCTTCCCAGCTCCTAGTTGACCAGTCCCATGTACGTGAGATAAAAGGGCAAGGGAACCAGTGGTTTTGCTGAACATTTTGATATGTGGGGAAACCAGGCTGGCACCAAAGCTGTGGGACTGCAAGCACATTCACATTCAAATAAAACCTGCTGCCTGCAATAAATTACTGTATGTGTTAGAGCCCTGATTTAACCCACAGTGCTTCATAATTGGTGTTTCCCCGTGCCTAAATTTCTGCTTTCTTTAGAGTAGAAAGAAAATCTAAGATATTTTCCCATCTGTGGCTCATATTCTTTATCTGGGGGAGTGGGAGAAAATTCTGTTTCTGCTTTGTTGTAAGAAGGTAAAATTTTATTGCTTCCAGGAGGTAGGGTCAAGTCATTAGTAATTATAGGCACTAAACATACTATCACTGTTAATTTTTATTACCCACCAAAAATACCAGAAAAAAATTTAAGTATAGTTGAAATTGTCAAAAAAGTAACAAGTATATATGACATATCATAGAGAATCTTCTTGAACCATATCAACATCCTTCCATATGCATTAGAAATCCATGTAATTTGATAACTTTTCCCTGCTTTTCTGATATTCATCAGGACAAGTATCTCTTTTTTTATAACATTTTTTAAAATTAATTTTAATGGGGTGACATTGATAAATCAGGGTACATATATTCAGAGAAAACACCTCCAGGTTATTTTGACATTTGATTATGCTGCATTCCCATCACCCAAAGTCCAATTGTCTTCCTTCACCTTCTAACTGATTTACTTTGTGCCCCCCCTCCCCCAACCCCTCACACTCCTCCCCCCAAGCACCACCCTCTTGTCCATGTCTCTGAGTCTCATTTTTATGTCCCACCTATGTATGGGATCATATAGTTCTTAGTTTTTTCTGATTTACTTATTTCACTCTGTATAATGTTATCAAGGTCCATCCATGTTGTTGTAATGATCCGATGTCATCATTTCTTATGGCTGAGCAGTATTCCATAGTATATATGTACCAAAGCTTTTTAATCCACTCATCCACTGATAGACACTTGGGCTGTTTCCAGATCTTCACTATTGTAAACAATGCTGCCATAAACATGGGGGTGCATTTCTCCTTTTGGAACAGTTCTATGGTGTTCTTGGGGTATATTCCTAAAAGTGGGATAGCTGGGTCAAAACGCAGTTCGATTTTTAATTTTTTGAGGAATCTCCATACTGTTTTCCACAGTGGCTGCACCAGTCTGTATTCCCACCAGCAGTGCAGGAGGGTTCCCTTTTCTCCACATCCTCGCCAGCACTTATTCTGTGTTGTTTTGTTGATGTGCACCATTCTGACTGGTGTGAGGTGATATCTCATTGTGGTTTTAATTTGTATTTCTCTAATGATTAGTGATGTTGAGCATTTTTTCATATGCCTATTGGCCATTTGTATGTCCTCTTTGGAGAAGTGTCTATTCATTTCTTTTGCCCATTTTTTGATTGGATTGTTTGTCTTCTCGGTATTGAGTTTTACAAGTTCTTTATAAATTTTGGTTATTAACCCTTTATCAAATGTATTGTCGAATATGTTCTCCCATTGCGTAGTTTGTCTTTTTATTCTGTTCTTATTGTCTTTAGCTGCACAAAAGCTTTTTAGTTTGATATAGTCCCATTTGTTTATCCTGTCTTTTATTTTACTTGCCTGTGGAGATAAATCGGCAAATATATTGCTGCGAGAGGTGTCAGAGAGCTTACCGCCTATATGTTTTCTTCTAAGATGCTTATGGTTTTACGGCTTACATTTAAGTCTTTTATCCATTTTGAGTTTATTTTTGTGAATGGTCTAAGTTGGTGGTCTAGTTTCATTTTTTTGCAAGTAGCTGTCCAATTTTCCCAACACCATTTGTTGAAGAGGCTGTCTTTACTCCATTGTATGCTCTCACCTCCTTTATCTTTTTTTTTTTTTAATAAATTTTTATTAATGGTAATGGGATGACATTAATAAATCAGGGTACATATATTCAAAGAAAACATGTCTAGGTTATTTTGTCATCAAATTATGTTGCAAACTCCTCACCCAAAGTCAGATTGTCCTCCGTCACCCTCTATCTAGTTCTCTGTGCCCCTCCCCCAGCTCTTTGAGCCTCTTACTCCCCAGGCAGAAGCAGTTGCAGCCTTATAGCTGGATCACCAGGCTGCTAATTCAGAAAGGGGGGACTAGGAGAGAGAATCCAGGAAAGCAAACTCTCTCATCGTTGGACCCTGCAAACACCAACAAGCCCTTCCAGCAAGACTAAAGCCAATTATATGACATTGCCATAGAATCCCATCAACTGCAAATCCCTACCTAAGAGTGACACAGGGGCAGAGCCTGGGGTACAGAGTCACCGACTAGGAAGAGGGAGAGAAAAGAAAAAGGAAGAAGTTAACCTCTCAAAATCAAGAAAAACCCACAGACTTTGCAACTTGATCCACTAATTTTTTTTTGTTGTTGTTGTTGTTGTTTGTTTCTTCTATCTTTTTGCCTTTATTTCCTCCACCTCGGCCCTTCTATTCTCTGCCCATCTTATGCTTCCCCTTTCTTGAACTACACTACCCATGAGTGTTGCATTTTATTTTTCTTCTTCATCCTCACCCTCCTTTAAGGTTATACTCCAAAACACTTAACTCTCACTCTCTCCTCTTTTGTTTTTTTTTGTCTTGCTTTATTTTGTTTTTTTCTCCTCCTATTTTATTTCTTCCTTCGTTTTTCTCTTTTTCTTATTTTTTTCCTTTCTATTTGTTTTTTCTTTTCTCATTTTACTTTCCTCCCATATAATCCTCAATCACGAACAAATTAGTTAATTTGGGACTCAAGGCTTTTTTTTGGCTTTATTTCTCTTTTTTGCTTTTGTTTTTATATTTTTTTTCTCGTTTGTTTATTTTTGTGGCATTTTGGGTCCTCCCAACCCAAGGTCTCCATTGTATTTAGTCTTCGCTCCACTTAATACAACAGATTTTTACTTATTATTTTTATTTTTTCTTCTTTATTATTCTTTTTTGGTCCTTTTTTCTGATTCCCTCTTATCCCTTTCATTATATCTCTTAGTTGACCATCACTTACAAGCAAATCATCTTATGCTTGTCTAAGATTTTCTTCCTTTTTTTTTTTTTTTTTTTTTTTTGCATTTAGTAGGTCCCTACTCCCTTTTTTTGCCCCTTGAACTCTTCACCCCAAATCAGGCCCTCCATTATAGGCACGATATTTCCCTGAGGAGGGGAGAGGAGGGAAAGAGAAGAGAGAAAAAAAGGGGGAAATAATAAATTATTACTGTTTTTTTTTGTGGGGTGTTTTACCCTTTTTTTTTTTTTCTTTTTACTCTTTATTAATTCTAATTAGTGCTATCAATAAGACCACCCTCAGATGCCGATAAGAAAGAGAAAATCGAATATTATGGATACAAAAGAAAGAGAGGTAACACAAATAGATGTGGAAAAATCTATGGAGAAAAGACTTAACATATTGGAAGCCTTGGAGCTAAATGACAGAGAATTTAAAATAGAAATCTTAAAAATACTCAGAGATATACAAGAAAACACAGAAAGGCAATATAGGGAGATCAGAAAACAACTCAATGAACACAAAGAATATATTACCAAGGAAATTGAAACTATAAAAACAAATCAAACAGAAATGAAAAACTCAATTCACGAGCTGAAAAACGAGGTAACAAGCTTAGCTAACAGAACAGCCCAGATTGAAGATAGGATTAGTGAAATAGAAGACAAACAACTTGAGTCACCTCCTTTATCAAATATCAGTTATTCATAAAGATGTGGGTTTATTTCTGGGTTCCCTGCTCTGTTCCATTGATCTATATGCGTATTCTTATGCCAGTACCAGGCTATTTTGAGTACAATGGCCTTGTAGTATAACTTGATATCAGGAAGTGTGATACCTCCCACTTTATTCTTCCTTTTCAAGATTGCTGAGGCTATTTGTGTTCTCTTTTGGTTCTATATAAATTTTTGGAATATGTGATCTATATCTTTGAAATACATCATTGGTATTTTAATCGGTATTGCATTAAATTTATAAATTGCTTTGGGTAATATAGACATTTTAATGATGTTTATCCTTCCTAACCATGAGCATGGTATATGCTTCCACTTGTTTGTATCTTCTCTGATTTCTTTTATCAATGTTTTATAATTTTTCGAGTACAAGTCTTTAATCTCCCTAGTTAAATTTATTCCTAGGTACTTTATTTTTTTTGTTGCAATGGTGAAGGGGATTGCTTCCTTAATTTCTCTTTCTGACAGTTCATTGTTAGTGTATAAAAATGCCTGTGATTTCTGAGTATTAATTTTATATCCTGCCACCTTGCTGAATTCATTTATTAGGTCCAGTAGATTTCTGACTGAGACTTTAGGGTTTTCTATATACTATATCATATCATCTGAAAATAATGATAGTTTTACTTCTTCTTTTCCAATTTGGATGCCTTTTATTCCTTTTTCTTCTCTGATTTCTGTGGCTAGGACTTCCAGAACTATGTTAAATAAGAGTGGTGAAAGGGGGCACCCCTGCCTTTTTCCTGATCTTAAGGGGATTGCTTTTAATTTTTGCCCATTGAGTATGATGTTGGCTGTGGGTTTGTCATAAATGGCCTTTATCATGTTGAGGTATGTTCCCTGTATTGCCACTTTGCTGAGAGTTTTGATCATGAATAGGTGCTGGATTTTATCAAATGCTTTTACTGCATCTATTGAAATTATCATGAGGTTTTTCTCCTTCCTTTTGTTTCTGTGATGAATCACATTGATTGATTTGTGAATATTGTACCAGCCTTGCCTCCCAAGAATAAATCCCACTTGATCATGGTGTATGCTTTTTTTTTATATATTGCTCGGTCCAGTTTGCTAATATTTAGTTGAGGATTTTAGCTTCTAAATTCATCAGGGATATTGGCCTATAATTTTCTTTCTTTGTGTTGTCTCTGCCTGGTTTTGGAATCAGAATTATGCTCGCCTCATACAAGGAGCTTGGAAGTCTTCCTTCTGCTTGAGTTTTTTGAAATAGCTTGAGGAGGATAGAAGTTCATCTTTGAATATTTGGTAGAATTCACTTGTGAAGCCATCAGGCCCAGGACTTTGCTTTTTTGGGAGTTTTTTGATAACTGTTTTGATCTCATTTGTTGTAATTGGTCTTTTTAGGTTTTCTGATTCCTTCAGATTAATTTTTGGGAGATTGTATGTTTCAAGGAATTCATCCATTTGGTTGTCTAGTTTTTTGGTGTATAGTTCTTCATAGTATTTTCTTACAATATTTTGTATTTCTGTTGTGTCAGTTGTTATTTCTCCACTTTCATTTTTAATTTTATTTATTTGAGTCCTTTTTTTTTCTTGGTGAGTCTTGTTAAAGGTGCATCAATCTTGTTTACCTTTTCAAAGAACCAGCTCCTGGTTTCATTGATCCTCTGTATTGTTTCTTTAGCCTCTATGTCATTTATTTCCACTCTGATCTTTATTATTTCCTTTCTTCTACTACCTCTGGGCTTTACTTGCTGTTCTTTTTCTAGTTCTTTTAGATGCAGGGTCAAGTTGTTTATTTTAGCTTTTTCTAGCTTCTTAAGGTATGCCTGTGATGCTATGAACTTCCTTCTCAGGACTGCTTTTGCTGTGTCCCATAAATTTTGAGTTGATGCATGCTCATTATCGTTCATTTCTAGGAATTTTTTTATTATTTCAATGTCCTTTTTTATATTTGCTATCTCTTTATTTAGGTGTTCGTAATGACCATCTATTGTTGTTCTAAGATCTTTGAGCATCCTAACAATCGTTATTTTAAACTCTGCATCTGGTAATTTGGTTACATCTGACTCATTCAGATACTTTTCTGGGGATTTCTCTTGATTCATTTGTGTTGCATTTCTCTGCCTTCTCATTTTGTCTGTGTAAAAGAAGGTTTTGGCCACTGAGGTCCACTAGGTGTGGCCTCTGTGTTCTCTAGGTATGGTCTGTCTGCAGGCCCACCACCCTCTCTGCTGCTGCTACCTAGGGCATTCAGTTATTGGCATTGCCAGTGCCAGCCCACTTGGGCTGTTGCTGTGGTTTCTGCCTCTTCTTCATGGGAGGGGCTGTGATCACGTGCTCAGGTGGACAAGCCTCAGTGGCCTTGGCCTTCACCCCACTTCTGCTGGTGGGGTTATGCGCCTCACCGAGGTATGAACTTTGGCCCTGAGGGCAGTGGTGAGCGCCTTTGCTCAGCTGCAGGTCTCCACCTGATTCCGGGCTCTCGCCTCACCCCTGCGGAGGAGCCCGCTTGCAGGACGGCTGCAAGCCTTGGCTCCACAGGCCGGGCGGGACTGCATGCCCACACTCAGTAGCAGGACTCTGCCTGTCCTGGGCTTTCGCTCCACCCCCATGGGAGGAGCTGGCTCCCATGTCAGGCTGCAAGCCTAGGTTCCACCTGCCGGGAGAGGCTGTGCTCTTGCGCCCTTGCTCAAGGGTGGGTCTCCACCCCTTCCAGGGCTCCTGCCCTTCCCCTGCAGGCTGGATTACAGACGGCCTGCAGCTGGGTTTGACCACTTTTGCACGTCCCCTCCTCCCCAGCCGGGCAACACTGAGCTCACACCTGGGCCTCAGTGGTGGCCAGCTGGCTTCTGCCCTTGCCGACAGAACCGCATTTCTGTGTCCTGCCCCGCTCACCCTCAGATGAGCCCTCAGCCGTGTGTGTTGGGGCACTGCAGCTCAGACCCTAAGACTCACTACTGTAGTCCCAAAAGCTCCCTCCTTCTAAGCGACTCTGCTCTAAGTGCCACAGGAGAGCTTGTTTGGCTGGTGTCCTGCTTCCCTTTGCTGGTATTGCTGTTTCCAGGAGAAGTATTCACTTCAGTTTTGGGGGGTGACTCAGCCCAGGGGTTAGGGTGGCTGTCCCTCAATGTGTTTCTCTCTGTGCCTCCCAGATTACACTCTCTTCCCGCTCCTCTCGGTCCTCTCCTCTCTCCCCATCCCCTGGAACCCCAGGTGAGTGGTTGTGAGAGAGATTTTCTGTGCGGTCCCTTTAAGAAGAATCCTGGGTCTGAGGCTCTGGGGCTGCAGGCTGGGGCTTTGTTTCTGGGGCTCAGGACCCTCCCCTCTCTGCTAAACTCACTTACCACCATGTGAGTCTTTCTGGGCTGCAGTTCACTCCGGGGAGCTGGGCAGCCTTCTCCGCATTTCCGCTTTTCCTACCAGTTTCAGTGTGGCTTCTTCAGTGTTCCTTGGTTGAAGAGTTGTTTTTTCCAAATGATGGATCTTAAAATTAAGTTGTAATCCACTTTGGTTCTGGGAGGTGAAAATTGGTACATCCACCTATTCTATCGCTATATTGTCCTCTCTCCTACAAGTATCTCTTAATAGCATAAAAATGACCAACTAAAAGCTCATCTGCCAAAGATGATTGGTTTGAAGTCCTTGTAACATTGGCCTAAAACAGCCTAAAAAATGAGCAAAAAGGTTTATTATTGACCTTCCAACATGTGTAAGCAAACCATAGCCAAATGGATAATGCTTCACAAAGAACGTGTAATTTTTGGATGCTGGAGTTTCTTTTACTACACATATTTCTTAAGGGCTAAAAATTGTTACCACTAAATACCCACTAAGCCAAGAGGAGAAATAAAAGCTCTAAGCCAAGAGGAGAAATAAAATCCTGTCTATACAATGTCAAGACATCCAATGGATTCAATCATTTCAACAAGTATTTAAGGGTACTTTCTCTATGTCAAGTAGTAGAATCAAGAAACCAAGGAAAATCACGTTTATCAAGGAGAGATAAGGATAGAGCAGTGAAAAAAAAACACAGATTATAAAGTCTACATGCTTATAGTCTTGTGGTGATAACAGACTCTTAAAAAGATTATTTCAGTGTGTAAAGAGTACAGTGGTCAGCACAGACAGGTAGTCAAAGAGCCTGGGTTCAAATTTTAACTCCATTATATACTTACATGTTACTTAATTTCCCGATGCCTCAACTTCCTCATCTGTAAAATGGGGGAAATAATTATACATGCCTTAAAGGGCTATTGTGAGGATTAAATGAGAAAATATATTTAAATCACTTAGAAGAAATCCTGGTTAGAGTAAATACTCAATAACTGTGAGCTGTGGTTATTTTTCTAAAATTGCAGGGTTCTTTGGAAACACAAAATGTGAGAAACTTTGCCACATGTGACTGTTATAGGAACACTTCCTGGGGAGAGAATGCCAGGCAAAGTAGAGGAAGGTATCTAGGAGAGGAAATAATGAAAGGCATGGGGATGTGAGCCCACATGGTAAGTACCTCTTGGTAGTTTCAAAATGAATATTCAGAGGACGTTCCTCAAAAGTTCAATCTGACCATTTGCTGCTCTAGATATTGAAATCTGGATGAAAGACTCAGCATTTCCCTGGGTATGCTAGGACCACAAGAGAGCAGGATGGAGGCAACCCAGATTGTGGAGACCCATCAGCAATGGGAATCCAGTGAAACATTATATGCAATAAATTGCATGATTTGAGTTGCTTTCTTAAAAGATCACACTTCCTCTGTGAGGCCCATGGACTGCAGTGGGGTAAGGAGTAGCAGGGACCCCACTCAGAAGACTACTGTCAAGGTTAAGGCAAAAGCAGAACTTAAATGGTAGGAGCCATAGAACTGGAATGAAGAGGGTGGATTCAAATGATATTTCAGATGTAAAATCCTCAAGACTTGTATAACTAGCTGTTTAAAGTAAGGGAGAAGGATGTGTTGAAAATAAATCTCAGGTTTTAACTTAGATAGATTAAGGGTATGGCCCATTTATTTAAGCAAAAACCAGAGGAAGAATAGATAGCAAGGGGGAGATGAGTTCAGTTTTGAACATTATCATTTGAGGTACCTTAGTACATCCAAATAGAGATGCCAGTGATTTGGAGAAAAGCCTGAAATAGTCTTAAATATACACACGATACAGGAGGTTCTTGGAGTGGGAGGAAATTTCCCAGGGAGTCAGAAGAAGTGGGTCCTAGAATGCAGCCAGCCATAAGGAACTTCAACATTTAAAGATTAGGGAGAAAGGGGGAGAAAAAATCTCCAAAGGAAAATGAGAAGTAGCCACAGGGGATAAGAAAATTGAGAAATTTTAGTTTCATGGAACGCAGAGAAAAAGCATATTTATCAAGAGGGAATACATAAAACGTGACAAAAAGTAGAGTTCAGGTAAGATGGAAATTGAATTTTGTCCTTTCAAGTCTTTAGGTCTTCAATAGTCCTGACCAGAGCCAATCAATGAAACGGTGTGAGTAGAAGTAAATAGCCTGCAATGAAGAGTCTATGGGAGGTGAGGCAGTCTGGCGGTCAAGTGAAGAAGCCGGCAGGCAGCGCCTGAAAGGTCTTAGAGGACGTCAGGATGACTCAGATGGCTTCTCTTTTCAGATAGAAGAGACTAGAACATGTTCAAATGCTTGAGATCCTTGAGTGGGTGGCCAATCCCAAGCTCAACTTTCAAGACATAGCTCATCTATCCCTGCTTCTAAGGAATCTCTCCTGATTCTCTAAAGTTAGGTGACGGTCCCATAAAAATGTCTGCAGATCTCTGTTAAACCACTTTTCATGCTGTGGTTATTGGTTTATTGTTTTGTTCACTAAAGCGGATACACATGCAGGGATTTCTTATCATCTACCCTGCTCAATTCACTAGTCTAATAAGGTCTAGCCCGTGAGTAAAATTAGTTTCATTTGTTTGTTAAACACAAATGTCCAATTCTCTCTATGAAGAAAAGAAAAAGTCTGGCCAGGGAGAAAGACTATGGGCTTTTTAAAAGCATAAAGAAATTTCTGACCTAGACTTGAACTTAAAAAATATGTTAGAATAGATAAAGCTATACAGACTAAATAATTTCTTCTCCAACTTTCCTATAAGTACCATATTTTATGCATTTTTGTATCCTTCACTGACTCCAGTAAGGCTCTGAATGTAAACTAAGTGGTTCAATAAATATTTATTGATTGATCTTTCCTTTGCCTGCATGAAATTTTATACATAGAAAGCAAAAACACTGTCATTGAATGTTGTGGTAAAGCAGTAATTTCTCTTCAATATTAGTTGAACAGCCTGGGTCACACATCCATTTGACAAAAGAATGTTCACATAGAACAGCAGGTAAATTAATCATGGTGAATAAGACCATCTCTTTGCCACATAAAATAGATATATTGTTCTCCTTGCAATATGCAATTTTCTTTAGCTGTTGGGGGATTCGATTGCCAGCTTAAGATCTAATTATTTAAAGTTGTGGTGTTGGAAACTGATAATAAAGTTAATCTGCTCTTGGGAACACTTCGAATGGACAAAGAAGTTGTATAGCAACATGAAAACAGAATCTTTTCGCCCTGGCCGGTTGGCTCAGCGGTGGAGCGTTGGCCTGGCATGTGGGGGACCCGGGTTCGATTCCCGGCCAGGGCACACAGGAGAAGCGCCCATTTGCTTCTCCACCCCCCTCCCTCCTTCCTCTCTGTCTCTCTCTTCCCCTCCCACAGCCAAGGCTCCATTGGAGCAAAGATGGCCCGGGCGCTGGGGATGGCTCCTTGGCCTCTGCCCCAGGCGCTAGAGTGGCTCTGGTCGCAACAGAGCAATGCCCCGGAGGGGCAGGGCATTGTCCCCTGGTGGACAGAGTGTAGCCCCTGGTGGGCGTGCCGGGTGGATCCCGGTCGGGTGCATGCGGGAGTCTGTCTGACTGTCTCTCCCCATTTCCAGCTTCAGAAAAATACAAAAAAAAAACAAAAACAAAAAAAAAACAGAATCTTTTCTAGTAAGGAAAATTTACAAGGCAACAAATCTATTCTCTCTGATGAAATACAGGACATTTATTTTCTGTCCATGCAAAATACAGTCATTTTACTATGTTGCTTCTGCTCCTACTGCCTCAGGCACAGATGTATTAATAGAACTAAAAAGTCAGAAAAACTACTAGAACTTCAATGTTTTGAAATTCAATTCTTCTTTTATGTTTATTAAGTTTTTTAATGTATTGTGTTAACACGGATTCAAGTGTCCCACTCAATCTAACACCTTCACCCCCTCATGTCCCCATTACACCCTCTTTGCCTTCCCCTTGATCTCCTAACTTACCTTCCTT
This sequence comes from Saccopteryx bilineata, assembly GCF_036850765.1. Lineage (NCBI taxonomy): Eukaryota > Metazoa > Chordata > Mammalia > Chiroptera > Emballonuridae > Saccopteryx > Saccopteryx bilineata. The sequence continues at coordinate 111,182,404 of NC_089491.1, forward strand.
CTGGGATTTGCTGTCCTGTTATCTGTGTCTATGTGTTATGTATATATTAATATAATTTCACTAATCACTTCACCTTCTCTGATCCCATCTTCTCATCCCCCTTCCCTCTGACAGCTGTCCCTCTGCTCCCTGTGATCCCGCCTCTGCCTCTATTCCATTCCTCAGCTCACCATGTTCATTAGATTCTACTTATAAGTGAGATCATATGATATTTGTCTTTCTCTGACTGGTTTATTTCATTTAGCATAATGATCTCCAGGTCCAACCATGCTGTCACAAAAGGTAAGATTTCCTTCTTTTACACAGACATGTTCACTTGATGAGAGAAATCTAGCAAAGAATGCCATTTTCTTTCCTAGAGTATGAGATAAGTGTCAGTAAATGTACATTTCTGTGACAGAGGTTACTGATTTGTCTATATATGTATTTTCAGAAGTTAAATAATAGCTTATGGAAGAAAAAAATTAATAGGACATATTTTAAGCTATGAACTCAGGACAACACTTGGTTAAAAAACATTAATAAAATGATACTTTTAGGTTGGAAGCAGAGGAAACCTCTCAGTCATTCTGACACAACTGGAAACCGAAAGGATGTTAACGATTACCCCCTCATTTTAAGCAATAAAATAAGATGCTATGCTGGACTAGGCATTTAAAGTCTATTTTGACTTCTGGCAAAGATGGCCAGATGAGAACATGTGTCTAGCTTTTCTTCCAAAACTCCTCTGGAATGACCAGTGCAATATTCACATTGGAAGTGTTGTCTTAGCACTGGATACTGGAAGAGATCCTCATTGTTCCATGGAGACAAGGATGAAAATATGACCATAGATAAATGTCTTCTTTGCTGCCTTTACATAGACACTGCATAAGATCCCACAACCAACACTGGAAGGCTCCATGGTTGGCTCGTAGCTAAGGTAGAACCAAAGCAAGCATGGAAGTAGATACTTAGAATATGGGAGACAACTGCTCTGTCACATGGCACAGAGAGAGTTCCATGCCATAATAACCCACAGCATCAGCTCCCTGTCTGATCCCCACACTGGTAATTGACTCTGACATTTCCTTTGATTTGGTCATGTGCCTCTTTCCTACTTCCTTCTGCCCAGAGTGAAAGGACCTGTGTAACATTTGCAGAAAACAGGAAGCACACCAATTTCTAACAGAACCCACTCAACTCCTACAAAGGTTGGCAAGCATAGGCAACCTTCTGGAAGTAAAAGAAAACTGAAAAATCATGAATCCTAAAACTTCGTGGGGAATAAATGAAGGGTAGTACTTATAAAAATTATATTTATTTATTAATTCAACAGGTGTTTTCTTTATTTTTAGCACTTACCATGAGCCAGGCACTATGTTAGGTTAAAAAGAAGAAGCAAAACATCCCTGATACCTCCTACTTTTGAAGAAGAATTTTGTTGCCTCTAAAAATGATTTACTACCAGAATCCAACAAGTCTTCAGAAAATGTCTTATCTATGTATCAGCAAGATTCAGTAGTGCAGTAAGAGGAACAAATAAAGAGTGAGAATTAGCTGGAAATGAAAGCATGACTAAAAACCACAGCAAAGGCAGAGAGAAGAAAACAGAAAATTAGATCAGCAAACTATAAATTTGAGAATTTTATCCTGAACTTTCATGAAACTCCTAAAAAATTTAAACTATGAGAGAAAGTAGGAGAGTGAAAAAGAGAGAAGCCCTGGTAATAGGAATCCCAGAAAGAAAAAAGAAAATAATCAAAGCAATAATAGGAAAACAAATGCTAGCATAAGAAAGACCTGACTTCTGGCCCTGGCCAGTTGGCTCAGTGGTAGAGTGTCAATCCTGTGTGTGGAAGTACCAGGTTCACTTCCCAGTCGGGGTACATAGGAGAAGCAACCATCTGCTTCTCCTCCCCTCCCTCTTCCTTCTCTCTCTCTTTCTTTCTCTCTCTCTTTCTTTGCCTTCAACAGCCATGGCTGGATTGGTTCAAACATGTGGGCCCAGGGTGCTGAGGATGGCTCCATGAGCATCCACCTCAGGCACTAAACATAGTTCAGTTGTAAGCATGGTCCCAGACGGGCATAGCATCAGCCCCAACAGGGGTCACCAGGTGGATCCTGATCAGGGAGTATGAGGGAGTCTGTCTCACTATCTATTCTCCCCTCACTTAAAAAAAAAAAAAAAAAAAAGACCTGACTTTTTGTGAAATTGAGAAGCTATTTCTAATACGTATATGAACATTCTAAGTACCTAAAGAAGCCCCCAAAAATGTTGAAAAGGGAAAAAGTTGAAGGATTAACACTACCTGATTATGACCTGTAAAGGTATAAGAGTGGCACTGGTATAAAGACAGACAAATATTAATGTACTGGACCAGAATAAAGAGTCCAGAATGAACTCACTGTTATACACTGCTCACAAAAATTAGAGGATCAGGGAACGTGCAGATACTCCAGTACTTTCAGCCTTTTGTATAGTGCATTTTCACCAATGAAATAAAAGTTGGTTTTGCATCTCATTTGCATAATTGAACAATTTTCTTTGACTTGTCATTTGCTTTTCTGATGTTCTTGTTTAATAAAAAAATCAAATGTTTCTTTTTTATCACTTCAAATTCATTTTGAAATATCCTCTAATTTTTGTAAGCAGTATATATTTTAAAAACTTCTGACAGAAACAAAAAAATCAATTTAATGGAAGAAAGGAAAGACTTTTCAACAAATAGAGCAGAAATAACTGAATATTTATGTGGAGAAAATGAATCTTGAGCCTTATTAGCCATCTCACAAAAAATTAATTCAAAATAGACTACAAATCCAAATGTATAAGCTAATATTATAAAGCTCTACAAAAAGAAAAAAAAAAGTATTTTCACAAGTGTATTTGAGGTAAGCAAAACACTTTTAGGAAGTATTAACCATTAAAAAAGAAATGTTAAAATTAGTCTTTATAAAAATGTAAAACTACTGTTCAGAAGACTCCATTAAGTAAATGAATAGGCAAACCACAGGCTGAGATAATATTTTCACAATACTAATATATAACAAAGGTATGTGTATCCAGAATACATAAAAAAAACTCCTACAATTCAAAATAAGAACACGAATAATACAATAAAAATGAACAAAAGACTTAGACAACTCACACATACATAAATGGCTACAATAAAGGGAGTTTTGTTCAATATATGACAATGGAGAAACACAAGATAAAACCAAAAAAGTATATACCACATACTACAATGGCTAAAATAAAAAAATACTGACCATACCAAGTTTCAGTGAAGATGAGGAACAACTAGAATTCTCGTGTATTTTCAATGGGATTGTAAAATGGCATAACTACTTTGAAAACTAGTTTAGAAGTTTCTTACAGTATCAAAAATACAGTTACCATTGCCTGTGTATTTTTCCCCAAAAAAATGTATGTTTAGAAAAATATTGGCATAAAAATGTCCACAGAAGCCCTGACCAGATGGCTCAGTGGATAAAGTGTCATTCTGGTGCACCAAGGTCGCAGGTTCAATCCCCAGTCAGGACAAGTAGGTAAAACAATCAATGAGTACACAACTAAGTGGAATGAGTTGATGCTTCTCTCTCTATCTCCATCTCCTCCCCACTTCTCTTCCTCACTGTCTCTTTCAAATCAACGAAAAAATTTTTTAAAAACGAATGTTCATAGAAGTTTGGTTCATACCATCCTCAAATTGGAAATGACTCAGATATTCAACAATAGGTTTTTGCATTTTACTCTTTATAAATTGTACATTAATAAAAATTAATTAAAGATAATAAAAGGAAGAAAGATCTGAATCTGAAAATTTACAATGTGCCTCACATCCTAAGAAAGCTTGATTAACGAATTGTAATTTCTAAATTATAAAAGAAAAAAGAGTCAAATGGTCCAAAATAAAATACAATCAAGTTGCACACAGTTTCTTTCAGCAATACTTAACCACAAAACACAATGTAACAGCATCTTTACCATTATAAATTGAAAGGTAATGGCCCTGGCCAGTTTGCTCAGTGGATAGAGCCTTGGCCCAGCTTGTGGAAGTCCCAAGTTTGATCCCCGGTCAGGGCACACAGGAGAAGTGACCATCTGCTTCTTTTCCATCTCTCTCCCCCTTTTCTCTCTCTCTTCCCCTCTCACAGCCCCATGGCTTGATTGCTTCAAGCATGGCCTCAGGTGCTGAGGATAGCTCCTTTGATTCAAGCACTGGCCCCAGACAGGGTTGCCAAGAGGATACTGGTCAGTGCGCATGTGAGAGTCTGTCTCTTTATCTCTATTCCTCTCACTTAAAAAGAAAAAAAGAAAAAAAGAAAGGAAAGAGAGAAAAAAAAGAAAGGTAGTGGTGCCAGAATTCAATATCTGACAAAGCTGTCATTAATGTGTGATGGCAACAAAAAGACAATCTCAGATATGGAAGTAGTCAGAAATATACCTGCCAGCCAGATATACTTTCAGTTTAAAATTCTAGTTTAAACAAATGCAGAACAGGCAGGCAAGAACTGGAGATCAAGGATTAACTATGAGAAAATTGTCATAGGAAACAATTAAATGACATTAAAACTAGTTAGACATAAAGTGATACATCTAAATACATACTAGTAATTATTTTATATATACACACAAAGCTGATCACCAAACACAATATTTTAAAGTAAAAGAGATGATTGACATTGAAAAGGAAAGACAGAAAACAAGATTCTAGATTGATAACGGCAACTTGAATTGACAATGACTGGGAAGAAAGTTTGAAAGACACCAATGCTCCCATTTCCACATAGGTAATTTGGTTACAATTTTAAGGGAGCCAATAACTGAAGTAAGAACAGTCTGTCTTCAAAATCAATGCTAGGAATCCAATTCATTGTAGAAATTAAAACAATATGTATAAAAATCTATCATTCATAAAAGATAAGAAATAACACATACAGACAGATAGAGAAGATACACAAAAAAAGCCAATGATTTATAGCCCCTTACTAACTAAAAGAGAGTCTGTAAGGGACTGAGTAGCTGGTACATACGGGAAAGGTAAGAGGCAGTTCTCGGTTGCATAAGAAAAACAGAAAAGCACACTAATTTTCTCTTGACCATTTTCATATAATGTCAACAAGGTGCTTCTGCCTTCGAGTGTAGCTGCTCATGTTTCTCATAAGGTTGATGCTTGAATATTGGGACTGACTCTTCAATCTCAGGTTCAATATCTGTTCCTGCCTTTACTTCCCCAAACATTCAACTTGTAGCTCATTGCCTTCTCTTTGTTATAGATTGTGCTATAGAGGAAAGAGAATGGGTCTTGGGATTCAAAAAATGATCATTTCAGTCCGTGCTCTCTCATTTCCTTGCTTACTCTAACACATGTGCATCCTTCTAAGTCCAATTTCCTCTTTGGTAAAATTAAGGTGATATGCCTTTCAAAATTCAATTTTATAAAAATGGAGTGAGTGCTACCCTGGTGTTGCACCTCACATACTATAGTTAATGAGATGTGTTAACTGAAAATGTTTTGAATTCCCGTGACTTTAGCTTTTCTACCGAAGAGTTTTGATATTTATCCGGAAGCGTGTTAAGGGATTTTACATAAATTATATTATCTAATTTAATTACTCAAAAGGAATGAATTTTTAAAGGTAGAACTTCAGTTTGTGAGTAGGTCTTAAATTTGGAACGGTTAATGACATTCCTGGGTCCCCTGGTGGAGTACGATTTAGGCCTTGAAGGTTGTCCAAAGAGTGTAATTAATAAATATAAAAGCAAACACCACAGAATAAGTTTCTGCTGATACACTTTAGCTGCTAAGGGAAATAAGAGATATAGAGATTTTCCTCCTTTTGGCTCCACTGTAACCCCCCTCTCCCCCCCTCCATCTTTAGCAGAACAGTACAGCTTGGGAACCATCTAGTGAGTGAGGTTTTTCAGGGGTTTTGTTCACACAGCTCAAGAGAGGAGATTGTAAAGAAAAATATTGCAGTTAGAAATAAAGCAGATTGGTCACAGGATCTTGAAAGAAGTCGCAGTATCACCACAGTCACTGAAGTTCAAGTAAATTCCTTTACTTGAATTTACACCCTTATGTTAACATTTAAAGTCACACAATACTTAGAAAAAGATTTAACGTTCAATTATCCCAATTTCTGAAAGTTATTGCAATAAGGCTCAATGAGGTTGCGTGGGGAAGTGTTGAAACTTGCCTTTAATCGCAGTAATATTTCTCTTCACTTATAAGCTTTTCAAAACACATTGAGCTCTCGCCACTTCTAGCATTAAAAAATCTCTGTCTCACTGGTTTTAGTTGACTCCTATGTAAAACAGGGAATTCTAACACCTGTATTATTGGCCTTACTGGATTATTTGGGAGAATCCTAAATGTACTGTGAACAAGAGCACTGGAGATCCTGTAACATGCTGCAGCAAATGGTAACAATTACTACAATCCTCTCCTTTCCTGTGCCTGTGATTCTTCATGATGCGCATGTGCAGCTTTCCCGAGCAGGTATGTTTCTCCAGGCTAGAATCTTGGTGACCTGCTGACTTGCTCAGAACAATAGCATATGTCAGAAATAACATTGTGCCTGACTAGGTGGTGGCGCAGTGGATAGAGCGTCAGACTGGGATGCAGAAGACCCAGGTTCAGGACCCCGAGGTCACCAGCTTGAGCACAGGCTCATCTCGTTTGAGCAAAAAGCTCACCAGCTTGGACCCAAGGTCACTGGCTCCAGCAGGGGGTTACTCGGTCTGCTGTAGCCCCCCAGTCAAGGCACATATGAGAAAGCAATCAATGGACAACTAAGGTGTCGCAATGCGCAATGAAAAACTAATGATTGATGCTTCTCATCTCTCTGTTCCTGTCTGTCTGTCCTGTCTATCCCTCTCTCTGGCTCACTCTCTGTCTCTGTAAAAAATAAAATAAATAAATAAATAAATAAATAAATAAATAAATAAAAAAGAAATAACATTGTAACAATCCTGACCCAGGCCTCAGCAGAGTTAACCCAGTGTGAAACTATGAGGAAGCCAGTGGAGCGGGTGCAGCCATCCTAGCCAGGGCCATTCCAGACCGGCCAGCCCCCAGTCAACGTTGGCTGGGGGAGTTGACATGGCAGCCACTGTGCCCAGGAGCCAGGCCAGCTGAGAGTAGCTGAGCCTGAATTTGCAGAGCCATGCAGTTAACTCTGACTCACGAGCTATATAGAAACTACAGAGCTGATGACAGGAAACTCTAATAGTTTTGCTTATGCTTTTTTTTTTTTAATTTGTAGTTTCCACCTCCAAGGGGTGAAGGATGAGACCATAGAGACTGAGACAAAGAACAATTCATGGGACACAATCTGAGCTAATTCATTAAATCACAGACATTATAAATTAAGCTTACTATGTAATTTTCCCCAGCCATATCCTCCTGCCCTGAAGAAATTGTCAAAAACTCAATTATCTTCTCTAGGGATGAGTTCTCTCCCACAAAGCACTTGAACTCCTCATGTACTGGGGGCAGGGGTCCTGATAAAGACTTAACTTGTATTTTTTTTCCTGAATACTAATGAAGTATCAAAAATTCCTTATAAATATAAAGAAACACATAAGAAAGATACAGTCCCAACAAGGTGAGTGAGGGTCAATAGCCTTCACATGGTTTGTGATGTCTACTTTTTCTGATGAACAGATCAATTTTTGGAGAAGAGATACAAGACAAACATTGGTTTTGAGTAAATACTGATCAAGAGTGGCACAGTGGTGCCCAGGGAGCAAGACAGGAAAAAGGAAAAGGGGTTGTGCTCTGAGTCTGAGAGGCAGCAGACCGCCTGAGCCCAACTCTGGGATCCATCTGGGGTATGGGAGGTGCCCTCCCATGAGCAATGAGAAGCACTGCCATGAACAAGATGAGGTTGCAGTGACCCCAGCTGAGGCCAGCCCAGAGAACCTTTATTATCCCGCATCCTTTTTTTATAAAAAGATGAGTCACCCAATTAGGCTTCTGCTCTGCCCCTCACACTGATTCTCTGGCCACCTTCCCCCAGTACACCTATCATCCTCTCTCAGCAGCGGGGAAAGCTGCTCCCAGCAATACTCCTGGACACCACACAGAAAGGAAGGAGGTAATACATCAGAGCTGCTGCGCCACCTGTCAGACAGTGAGAAAGTCCAGGACCTTGGGGCCGGACTCAGCACATTTGGGTGTACTCCAAACCAAAGGCAGAGGCAAGTGCAAACCATGATTGTACTTTTTACAAGTGGATAGGGGAGAGTCCCCACAGCTCCCGTATCCTAAATAGGCCTCCAGACTGTCCTGGGCAATGCGGAATCCTATGATGAACACAGTGTGCACACAGTCTGGTCTCCCTCCCTCACAGTCAGTCATTCTTCCAGATGACAGGCTGTGAAACACTTGACAGCCACTATTGTACCTCCTCTGTCTTCTTCCCTCTGGGCTAAGTTTCCCTTGATCCTTCAATTAGAAAACAGGTATGCCTGACTGGAGACATTTGAACGAAATTCCCAGCAGCCTCGTTGAAGCAGAGAACCCCATCTGTAACCATCAGTGTAAGCATTAAATAGGAAAATCCCTTTGATACTGTCTTCACAACAGACATCAACAAACACAGTGGGCCCTGTTAGACAAAGTCACCAGCATTAGGGCGATGAGAATGACGCAAATTAAAAAGCTGCACCAAAGTGAAAAAAGATGGTTTTGTTTTGCAAGTAAGCTGTCTGGAAACCACTCATAATGGTTTCCTAGTTACTGTTCTCATTGTCCATAAAGTTCCAAGTTCTTTGAGGGAAGAGCTAGCATTTCCTATCACTTCCCAATGACCGTTTGGCCCAGATGTGGGCACACAATTTGCATTTAGTATCTCCTTAAGTGAGGTGTTCGTGAATTGAACATATGTGTGGCCTTTATTTCATTATCTTTAAAGCCAAAGGACAGAGGTGTCTACCAGTGCCTACACTGTTATAGTTTATATGAAGAAATTGGCATGCTGATTTGTGGAACACCAAGATGAAAAATTCACTTTTAAGCAGAACAACCTAATTCATAAACTTCCATACAGCCCTAATACAACTACACAATCATTTGATTGACACTGCAATTATAGACCTGAAAATGTGAATAAATTTTAATTGAAGAGAGTCTTAGAATCCCACTTTTCAAAAGGATTGATATGATCAAAAGAGTAGCATTTTTTAAAAAATCTGACATGGGCCCTGGTTGGTTGGCTCAGTGGTAGAGCGTCGGCCTGGCGTGTGGAAGTCCCGGGTTCGATTCCCGGCCAGGGCACACAGGAGAAGCACCCATCTGCTTCTTCACCCCTCACCCTCTCCTTCCTCTCTGTCTCTCTCTTCCCATCCCACAGCCAAGGATCCATTGGAGCAAAGATGGCCCGGGCTCTGAGGATGGCTCCATGGCCTCTGCCTCAGGCGCTAGAGTGGCTCTGGTTGCAACAGAGCAATGCCCAGGATGGGCAGAGCATCACCCCCTGGTGGGTGTGCCGGGTGGATCCTGTTGGGCGCATGCGGGAGTCTGTCTGACTGCCTCCCTGTTTCCAGCTTCAGAAAAATACAAAAAAAAAAAAAATCTGACATGGCTTAATACAAGACCAAATGAGAAATAAACAGTTTGAATAAGTTCAAATGCAGTTACCTAGCCTAACACTAATTGAACCATTTATATCTTTATTTATTCAATAGATATTTATTAATACTTGTTGTTTGACAAAGTACTAGCCTGAAACCCTGAATAAAATTAGTCTGCTATTGCTAATTGTTCTAATCATAATTAGTCAAATATTGGTGCAATTATTCTGCATAGGAAAAAAGAATCTAAGAATCTCAGTTACTTATAACAACAAATATGTATTTTTCTTGCTCACAGGTTTGCAGATTGCTAGGAGTTCAGCTGGGATTCAGCTGGGCTTGAATTCAGTTTGCATTGAGTTCTGGTTTGAGCTGAATGTTTTCCTTCTGGGACCAGAAGGTACTCTTAATATGATCTTCACACAAAGGTGTGCAAGAAGGGCCAGTGGAAACATATCTTGTCTCTCACGACCTACTATGAAAATGGCTACAGCTACCCACTTCCCATCGACCAAAGAAGGCATATGGCCAAGCTCAACATCAATGAGATAAGAAAATGAAATCTGCCTTTTCTAGTGGGAGGAGCTAAGAGCTCACATGGTGAAAGACATGGATACAATTTTTATGCAAGGCAGAAGAGAAGAATTAAGAAAAATAATCTAGGTCCTGGCTGGTTGGCTCAGCAGTAGAGCGACGGCCTGGCGTGCGGGGGACCCGGGTTTGATTCCCGGCCAGGGCACATAGGAGAAGCGCCTATTTGCTCCTCCACCCCCCCCTCCTTCCTCTCTGTCTCTCTCTTCCCCTCCCGCAGCCAAGGCTCCATTGGAGCAAAGATGGCCCGGGCGCTGGGGATGGCTCCTTGGCCTGTGCCCCAGGCGCTAGAGTGGCTCTGGTTGCGGCAGAGCGACGCCCCGGAGGGGCAGAGCATCGCCCCCTGGTAGGCAGAGCATAGCCCCTGGTGGGCGTGCCGGATGGATCCCGGTCGGGCGCATGCGGGAGTCTATCTGACTGTCTCTCCCCGTTTCCAGCTTCAGAAAAATACAAAAAAAATAATAATAATAAAGAAAAATAATCTAGCTTGCCATAAAGGCATAACTTCATGTTCACGAGCTCAAGTGATGGGTGAAGAATGGGGGGTGGGGTAAAATTAAAACTTAATTAAGTTCAATGTAAATTCACTAGATAATTTTTAATAGAATTACATATACTAAATATGTTTTAAGATCATATTTGCTGCTGTTGGGAAAACAAGGGGCAAGAATGTAAGCAGGGAGACCAGTTAGGAAGCTATAACAATGGTCTGAGTGAGTGAAGACAGTGGCCTGGGCTGTGATGATGACAGAGATGATCAAGAGAGATGGACAGAGTTAAGGTCTGTTTTAGAAGACTTGATCAATGTTAGATATAGATGGAAGAGATGCATGTTTAAAGAATGCCACTTCAGATTCTGGCTTTAATGACCAAGGAAATGATCCCAAAATAGGGAAACATGAAAGGGAGAGTGTCATAGGCTTTACGGTTAATTTCCCCAATTCATTCTTTCAAACCAATTAATTTAAGTTAGCAGTCCTAAACAGGGTATGCTCCTTCTGCCTGAGGTTCTTGGGAAATGTAAGGTGGGAAAGTTGGAGATTTTCTTAGTGACTGAGAAGTGTTACTTTTGTATTTTTCATTCAGGGTCCCAGAATGGTAAACATCCTGAGATGCATGGGAAAGTCTCACAAAACAAAGATTGCAATGATCCTATCTGAAGCATCAATATACCACTAGTGAGAAATCCTGGCTTAAGACTGTTATCATAACCCCATCCCACTCACCAATGATTGGCATAGAAAGAGACCTGTGACTCTGTCCTGAACAAGAGACATGAGGACAAATATTCTAGAATGCTTCCATGAAAGATTTCCTAGCTCATAAGACTGAGATACAGAAAGCCCTTTGATTTCTCTGAACTCTGGTTGGATGTAATGACTGGACCTTCTGCAGACATCACACAAACAAAAGGGATGCAAAGCCAATGAGGATGAAAGGACAAAAATGGGACCTTGGTGACATAACTGAACTGCTGAATCAAACCTAGAGCCCTAGGTCCCCCCACCCTCAATCAGGATGTTAGCTAATATATCTCCTATAGTTTAGGTCATTGAGCTGTTCCTACTTGAGAGAGAAAGCATCTCAAACAACAGAGGAAGGAAACAGGTTTAGGGAATAATTTGAATCCCATTTTGTGAAAGAACTATATATAATATAAGTGTAGACATATCAATATGTGGGTTTGGATCATATAAGCAAGACTGAACTTAACCTTGGTATCCATGATGGCAGACTGCATGTAGTGAATACACACACACACACACACACACACACACAATAGTGCAGGTAACCAGATCTTCAAAGTTTACACTATTAAAGATGGGATACTCAAAATCACTGCGCACTTTGATGAACTGCTCTGTCCTTTTCCTAAAATGTAGGCAAGACAACAACTACTCATTCTCAGTCGTGAAGCATATGTTTGTTTATGTCTTCCGGTTGTTCTATTTGTTATTTCTCCTTAACTAAATTAAAATCTAAAATTATTTATTCCATAACCTCCATAGCACCAAATAAAATGCAAAGCATTGGGTAGGTACTAAACAATTGTTCACTAAATGATAATTTTTATAATCATTTGTTTCATTTTTATAATTGTTAGTTAAAGAATAATTTTGCGGACTACATTATATGTCTTCATCAAAAAGTTGCAAACTGGAGAATTGCACATATGTATTTGCATGGCTTAATGTTTAAAATTTTTCAAATGATGTATTTGCCAATATTTAAAAATTCAGGGATTTCACATTAAAATCTGCATTTCTTGCTTCACTTGAAGATCTGCTAGTAACAGTCTCATTTTCCCACCAGTCAACAATGAGCGGGAGCTGAGAGGCAGGTACGGCCCTCTACGCTCCACGCTCCAATAGCTGGCCTCACTCCCATTTTAGCAAGTGCCCCTTACCGAATCTCTTTGGGACCAAGACATACTTCTGTATAATCAATGGGTTGAACCAGTGACCTGGTTCTAACATTGTGTAATCCTAAAACCCTGTCTTTTAAAGTAATACAGTAAATTAATGAAATTTCAGATTATCCTTCCCTTCCCACCCACCCCTCCTCAGCAGTTAGCCACAATCTTGGCTTTCCCTGGTTTTAGCCTACAAGTACTGCCTAGCGAAAATAGAATAGTCACAGTTCTTCTATTCAGCCTCCACTTGGTTTGGTCAAAGATAAACCTACAGTTTTCTCTGTTTACCACAAGACAGCACCTTCCATTACTAAGGTGTAAATCTAATAAACTGTGTAAGACTCAAACAAGGCAGCTCTTTAGTGAAGTAACTCAACTAGCAAGAGGAATAGTGACTCATCCCTTCATCTTAATACTGAAGAGAAGGGGAGTAGTTTAAAAAATTTTTTTTTCACTTCCTTGGTGATCCATTCAAAAACAAACATTTAATTATTTACTTTTCAAGATACTACAGAATAATTATAGATACCTTTAACTGGATGCCATGACATTCTTTTATGATTCCTATTTTCTTTTTTAGTGAAGGAGTATTACCCATTTTCAACCCTATTGAGAAGGTAGAAGAATTAATTTTCCAGCTCTTAGACCATTCTGCTTCTTCTATTCATTCTGTTGCACTAACCAACAGAAATCCCTCATTTAATCCACTTTAAAGACATACACAGGATGTCAGCTTATTTCTGACATCCCTTCTTATCTGAGGTTAACTAAAAGAAATTGAAGCCATGGTCAACAGCTGTATTATGCAACAATTGCCAATTTTTGTACATAGGACTTCTGTCTAAATTCTACCAACCACATATCTAAAATTCTCTTCTGCAAAGCACTATATGTAAAGGCTTTGTATTGACACCTAGTAAAGAATATTAACATAAAAAAGCAAGGAAGTAGAAAGCCAACCCTCATGACAACAATGAATTGAACAAATACCCTTTAAGTTATTGAACCAAGGGAAGAAATGCTGTACAGGAGAAACTTGAATCAGTTGTTCAGACAGTCATAGCAACACTGTGACTGTTCTGGTTAGCCTATAATAAGGGTGACCAACGAGATCAACGCTCCATTTATCTTCAAAAATATCTTTTCTTTCTTGAACATAAAATAATCTGCTGCCTTTCCTGCACACAAATAATGCACTCCTTTTGATCCTCATTCAACAATGTGCTTAAAGAGGGTGCACAATGAGAGACAGGCAGCAGTAAGTAGTACTCGGGAGTATTCTCTTTTATTCACTCAAAATGTTAAAGAAATGATGGCTGAGTTTTAAGATTATGTTAAACTGGAAATTTTTTTTACCTATGAAGGAATATATTTTAAATAGTAAAGTACATTTTAAAATTTTTAATAAAATTACACCAAGAAGTAATCATACAAAACAAGTCTCAACTTCTATACGTAGGGAAAGATACTTTTTATTAAGAAATTTGGAAAAGATGCTTTGTGCTCCGCATTGTCTGAGCAGTGCAGCTAGTGCGTGATGCGATTCCTGGCTATAACATTATCCAGACTTAGGCCTCACTGTCCCACTTATGCCCTCCCTCAAAGAAACAACAGGACATTCAACAGACCTTGAATCAATAGAATAGCACAAATCAGCCCTGGCAAAATGCCTGCTTGTCATTATTTCAGGAGCAAATTTAAAGCTTCAGATTGCTTAGTTTATATACATTTTGATAAATTTCATTCAACATTATGTTTTTTACTACCTTTGGCTAGTTCCAATGCTATCTATAAGAATTTCAATTACATTACTCCATATTGATTATTTTAATATTTTCCACATTATTGAAAGGATATAAGTATCTACTCTGAATATACATACAGTATATATTGGAATATATCACTGATATAATATAGAATACAGGAATGGAGTCTTTTATTAAAACTTTCTTCTGGAACAAATTACTCTACAGTATGTATAGAGATACATGCTCAAATTAAAATTTTGTCTTACCTTTGAGCTAAAGACACAAGTCAAAGGCAATTATTTTAAAATGTAGAAAAAAATTAACTCACTTATTGAAGGATGGCTGAGTAGAATTGAATATTCTATACTTACTTGAAAATTACCTACCAGAAATTTATTTTAATGTACTAATTTAAAGTTAATGTTAAGGAATCAGTTGCCTGATTTATCAGTGTTACTGTTGGAATTTTTAATGTGACAAATGCTGGTTTTAAGATGTATTTCTGTGATAACACAGGTCTCTGGAATCAGACCCCTCAGGTTCAAATCTTTACCCTTTACAAAATCTATAATTTTAAGTAAATTTCTTAATTTTTCTGTGCCTCAATTTCCTCATCTGCCAAATGGGGATAATAATATCACTTGCTTCATATATTTGCAGTGTGAATCAGTGAGATGATACATGTAAATGGTTACTCTTGTCAGTTATTATTAAGTACATGCTAGTGTCAAGTAGGAAAGCAAGGCCTCCGCCCGACACTTTCCAAATCCATCCCCTGACTTAATTCTAATGTTGGTTCCATTCCACCCACATTCACACCCTCCTCTTCTTTTCTCCAACAATAGATGAATTTCAGGTATTGCGAGGGGAGTCCTCTCCTATCAGGAACACTGCCCTCCTTGTGAAATGTGAAATCAACAGGAATGCCTCCAGATTCAGCCGCCCAAGCCCAGGGCAGCTTCTCTGTGTGGGAGACTAGAGGAAATGGGGACCAGTTTGTCTGAAGGCTCTTCAGAGGACTCTGCGCCAGGCTGCTGCTGATCCCCATCACGCCATTCTCCTGAACTCCCATCTCCACCTTCCTGCTCCTCACTGTAACCTCAGCATCCGCTCTGGCCCTGGTACTGACATTTCCTGGGGCTAAAGTATTTGTTTACATTTTGTTGGATATCTGTGCATTTGAAAGCAGCTGCACTATATGTCTTTTTAAAAATATTTTAAATAATAATAATAAATAAAAGTAAAAATTTTTCCTAAGAATCTCTTGGTTTAGAAACATCTACCATACTTCCTCATGTATAAGATGCTCCCATGTATAAGACGCACCTTAATTTTGGGGCCCGAAATTTGAAAATAAAGTGTTTTACATAAAATTATTGAACTCAAGTTTTATTCATCATAAAATTCATACAACTCCTCATCCACGCAAAAAAGCGGGAAATGGAAGTAAAAAAGAAAAATCTACAACCACTGTATAAGACTCACCTAGTTTTTAAGCCACAAATTTTTCAGAAAAGGGTGTGTCTTGTACATGGGGAAATACAGTAAATATGAAATTGAAGAGATTTAATAATATCACATACAGATAAGAGATAACAATTTAAAATTTTTTAGGGAGCAGTTTCAAACTAAGGTTATATAATTATAAGAAGATAGTGAAAAGCCCATAAGTGTTTAGTTCTTTGATTGGAGTTTAAAGTATATGCAAGTCAAATACTAAATGGCTTTTAACCTTATTTTAAAAATAAAATATGATGAAACTCTTAAACTTATTCAGAGAACTTCCTGTATTCCCTACTTAATCTTTTATCTCTTCATATAGTCACTCATTCTTTCCACATTTACGGAACCCTCACTGAATGCTAGGATTTGATAGAAGTTTCAAATACACTAATTGAATGATATATTTTATAATCGACATAGTTAGATAGATAGACCTTTATAAATACTATTCTTATATTCCTATGTCTATTCATAACAAATATAAAACAATATTGATCTAATTAGCCAGTGGGGAAAGGGAGCAAGACAATACCCTCTGGTTTAGCATTTTCACTCCCTAGGAGAGAAAGCTCTGGAGCTGCAAACTTCCTGGGGAGATGCTGTCACAAAAGCCTTTGGGGAGGGATTAGGAAGCCAGAGCAGCTGGGACCCATTTTCAAATATAAAACTGGCATGAAAGGCTTAACATGAATGACTAAAACTCTTAAGTTCAGAATAGCTAGAAGAGCCTAAGAAAGGGATGCATTAGTCCTGGTGTTAAACCAAAGAAAATTGATTAGATCACAAGATGAGCAGATTTAACTTCTGATTCTGTAAGTCAAGAGAAATGAAAAGAGAGAGAGACCTTCACCTTTATTTATGTCCTTTTGCATATCATAGTAAAAAGATGGTAAAAAAAATTAAAGAGTCTACAAGAAAGGTCACCTGCAATACTCTACAACATGGCTGCAGAGTGGGAGAAAATTACATTCTCCTGCTCCCAGTGCCAAACCAAATTTACAGCTAAATTGTAGAGTAATCGGTCTAAACAACCAAATGAAGAATAGTTGAACTGAAACATAACCAAGGATTTACAGAAGAAGCCACACAGACACTGGTAAGAAGGGCAGAGACATGGAAAGGGCTGGCCCTGCAGCCACATACGGGGCTGAGAAGCTGGAGGGATAGCTCAGCTGGAAAACTCCCTCTCCCTAGGAGCGAGGGGTCTCATCCCTACTCAGGGATCCCCAACCCAGAGCAACAGAGACAGGAAGAGGAGCCTGCATAGCACCTGGTGGTTAAAATCAGTGGGGATTCAGTCTGCCTTGGAGAGAAGGGAGTCTGCTAGAGACCCAGATGCTACCTTCCCAGGGTTAAGCATTCCTGTTGTTACAGCATCAGCCTAGGGAGTGCCAGACCTGGTCCTCCAACTGCTGACGACACCACTCTGCCCTGTGCTCAGGTCCTGCAGAGCCTTCTGCTAGCTGCAGCCAGCAGCGAACTTTAGGGCAATCGTTTTCTGGAGAAGCTCTTGGTGAAGACTCAGACTGATTGAACTGTGTACCTTTGGGAAGGAGACTATTCTTACTCATACCTTGAGCACACAGCCAGCAACCTTACCCCATTCTAATCTTTATTTTTTTTATTTTTGTTTATTTCATTTATTCATTTTAGAAAGGAGAGAGAGAGAGGAGACAGAGAGACAGAGAGATAGAAGGGGGAGGAGCAGGAAGCATCAACTCCCATATGTGCCTTGACCAGGCAAGCCCAGGGTTTCAAACCGGCAACCTCAGCATTTCCAGGTCGACGCTTTATCCACTGCGCCACCACAGGTCAGGCCAACCTTACCCCATTCTGTTAAATCACTTAGCCTGCTCTTCCACTCCCTATAGCCCCACCCTGCTGAGTTCAGTCTTACAGGAGGATCAGAGTGCCATGCAGAGCTGGGACTTTTGGAGCAAGTCTCCTAAGGAGGTTTTTGTCTGCAAATCATATGGGCAGGGGCTGGGCTGTGTGGCTACATCACAGAATGGGGGGCATTCCTATCTCCCCAGAAAGCTTAGCCCTAGCTATTCGTCCAGTGGTTCTCATTCGACCTTCTTTTCTAGCAGCTAAGAGCTCCACCCTGCTGAACTTAGTCTGGGGAGTTGGGGGGCAAGAGCAGCTAGGAGCTGGGACCTTCCATGCACATCTCCCTTGGAGGCTATTGTCTGAGAGTAGGACAGAGTGTGAAAGCCTCGACCTGGAATGCTGAGGTCACTAGTTTGAAACCCTGGACTTGCCAGGTCAAGGCACATGTGAGAAGTATCTACTATGATTGCTGCTTCCCGCTCCGCCTCCACTGTCTTTCTCTCTCTTTCTCATCTCTCTAAAATCAATAAATAAAATCTTTAAAAAACAAACAAACAGGCAAACAAATAAAAAACCTAAGGGAGTTCATTACCACCAAACCAGTATTACAAGAAATGTTAAAGGGAAACCCCAAGGACATTGGTGGATACATCTTCCAGCAAAGAAGTCAACAAGGCAACAGCAACCTTAAACAACACACTGGATCAGATGGATTTAATTGATATTTACAGAACATTTCATCTCAAAACAGTAGAACACAGATTCTTTTCAGGTACACATGGAACATTCTCAAATACAGACCACATGTTAGGACACAAAATAAGACAATAAAATCAAGAAGATTGAAATCCTATCAGACATCTTTCTTGACCACAATGGTATGAAACTAGAAATCAACAACAATAAAAAAGAAAAACCTGAAAAACATTAAAACATATGGAGGCTAAATAAAATGTTATTAAACAATAAATGGGTTAACAATGAGATCAAGGAAGAAATCAAAAGTTGCCTGAAGGCAAATGAAAATGAATACACAACAAACCAAAATCTATGGGACACAGGAAAAGCAGTTCTGAAAGGGAAGTTCATAGCATTACAGGCCTACCAGAAAAGATAAAAACATGTCAAATAAACAATTTAACCCTACACCTAAAATATCTAGAAAAAAAACAACAAAACCCAGAATAAGTAAAAAAAAGGAAATAATAAAGGTTAGAGTGGAAATATATGACAGAGAGTAAAAAAATACAAAACATTAATGATACAAAGAGCTGGTTTTAAAAAGAAAAACAAGATTGATGAAACTTTAACCTGACTCACCAAGGAAAAAGAAAGAGAGGACCCAAAATAAGTCTATAAAATCAGAATGAAATAACTAAATAAAATCAGAAATGAAAGAGGAGAAGTAAAAACTGACACCAAAGAAATACGAAGGATAGTAAGAAAATATTATGAACAGCATATGCCAACAAATTGGACAACCTGGGCAAAATGGATAAATTTCTAGAAATACATAGTCTTCCAAAACTAAATCAAGAAGAATTAGAAAATCTGAATAGACTAATTACAACTAATAAAATTAAAGAAGTAATAATAAAAAACAACTCCCAACAAACAAAAGTTCTGTACTGGATGGCCTCACAGGCTTTACCTATCCTTCTCAAATAATTCCAAAATATTCAAAAGGAGGGCAGACTCCCAAGCTTATTTTATGAGGCCATCATTATCCTAATTCTGAAACCAGGTAAAGATACTACAAAGAAAGTAAATTATAGGCCAATATCTCTGATGAACATAGATGCTAAAATCCTCAACAAAATATTAGCAAACCAGATCCAGAAATACATTAAAAAGATCATACATACATACACCAGGACCAAGTGGGATTTATTCTGGGGAGGCAAGATTGGTACAATATTCACAAACCAATAAACGTGATTCATCACATAAACAAAATTAAGGATAAAAATTACATGATCATACCAATAGATACAGAAAAAGCATTTAATAAAATCCAGCACCCATTTATGATTAAAACTCTCTGCAAAGTGGGAATACAAGGAACATACCTCAACATCATAAAAGCCATCTATGACAAACCCATGGCCAACATCACACTCAATGGGCAAAAACTAAAAGTGTTTCCTTTAAGATCAGGAACAAGAAAAGGAGGTCTGCTTTCACCACTCTTATTCAACATAGTACTGGAAGTCCTAGTCACAGAAATTAGAAAAGATGAAGAAATAAAAGGCATACAAACTGGAAAGGAGGACATAAAACTGTCACCATTCACAGATGACATGATATTGTATGTAGAAAATTCTAAAAACACCAAAAAGCTACTAGATCTACTAAGTGAATTCAGCAAAGTAGCAGGATATAAAATTAATATTTAGAAATCTGTGGCATTTTTATACACCAATTAAGAAAACAATCCCATTTACAATTGCACCAAGAAAAAATAAAGTTCCTAAAAATAAATTTAACCAAAGAGGTAAAAGATGTGTAGTCAGTAAGTTATAAGATACTGAAGAAAGAAAATAAGGAAGATACAAATCATTGGAAACATATACTGTGTTCATGGATAGAAAAACTGAAATCATTAAAATGTCCATACTAACCAAAGCAATCTATAGATTCAAAGCAATTCCTATTGAAATACCAATGACATATCTCACAGATCTAGAACAAATATTTCAAAAATTTAGATGGAGCCACAGAAGACCTTGAATAACCTCAGCAATCTTGAGAAAGAACAAAGTTGGAGGTATCACACTACCTAATATTAAACTATACTACAAGGTCATAATAATCAAAACAGCATAATATTGGCACACAACTGGCATATCGCTCAACAGAAAAGAGTAGAGAGTGCATAAATAAATCCACATTTTTATAGTCAATTAATATTTGACAAAGAAGACAAGAACATACAATGGGGGAAGATAAGTCTCTTCAATAAATGGTGTTGAGAAAATTGGACAGCTACATGCAAATAATAAATCTACACCACCAACTTACACCATTCACAAGAATAAACTCAAAATGGATTAAAGACTTAAATGTAAGTCACTAAGCCACAAAAATCCTAGAAAAAAACATAGGCAGTAAAATTTCAGTCATTTCTCATAGTAATGGTTTTATTGATATATCTTCTTGGACAAGAGAAACAAAAGAAAAGTAAATGAGACTACATCAAACTAAAAAAGAAACTATCACACAAAAGAAACCATCAACAAAATGAAAAGGGGAGAGGAACCCACTGAATGGAAGAACTTATTTGCCAAGTATGTATCTGATAAGGGATTAATTTCCAAAATATATAAAGAAGTTATACAACACAACACCAAGAAAACAAACAACCCAATTTAAAAATGGGCTAAAAATTTGAAGAGACACTTCTCTTAAAAGGACATAAAGATGAACAATAGCCATATAAAAAGATGCTTAATGTCACTAGTCATCAGAGAAATGTAAATTAAAACCACAAGAGATATTACTTCAGACTTGTCAGCATGTCTATCATCAATAAATCAACAAATGAGTGCTGGTGAGGAAGCTGAAAAAGTGGAATCCTCATGCACTGTTGGTGGGCATGCAGACTGGTGCAGCCACTATGGAAAACAGTATGGAGTTTCTTCAAAATATTAAAATGGACCTTCCTTTTGACCTAGTGACCCTACTTCTGGGAATATATCCAAAGAAACCCAAAACACGAATTCAAAAGAATATATGGCTTGACTAGGTGATGGCTCAGTGGATAGAGTGTCAGACTGGGATGCAGATGACCCAGGTTCAAAACCCAGAGGTTGCTAGCTTGAGTATGGGCTCATCAGCTTGAGCATGGGCTCACCAGCTAGAGCACAGGTCGCTGGCCTGAGTGTCAGTTCATAGACAGGAATTCATGATTGCTGGCTTGAGCCCAAGGTCGCTGGCTTGAGCAAGGGGTCACTCTCTCTGCTGTAGCCCCAGTCAAGGCACATATGAGAAAGCAATCAATGAATAACTAAGGAGCCACAACGAAGAATTGATGCTTCTCATCTCTCTCCCTTCTGTCTCTCTGTCCCTATCTGTTCCTCTCTCTGTCTCTCTCTCTGTCTCTGTCACACACAAAAAAGAATATATGTACCTCTATGGTCACTGCAGCATTATTTACAATAGCCAAGATCTGGAAACAGCTTAAATGCCCATCAGTAGAAGGGTGAATAAAAAGCTGTAGTGCATTTACACAATGGAACACTACTCAGCTGTTAAAAAGGTAAGAAGGAAATCTTACTTTTTGCAACAGCATGGACAGACCTGGAGATTATTATGCTAACTGAAATAAGCAAGTCAGAGAAAGACAAATACCATATAATCTCACTTATATGTGGAATTAAATAAACAAAATAAACTGACAAACAAAATATAAGCAGAGGCATGGACACATGGAACAAACAGACTAAGAGTTGTCAGAGGGGTGGGGAGTGAATGGTTGGATGAAAGAAGGTGAAAGGTTTAAGCAAAAACATGTATGTACATAGCATAGACACAGACAAAAGCATGGTGTTCGCAAGAGGGAAAGGGAGATGGGGTAGCTGGAGGTGGACAAAGTGGGAATTAATCGGGAGGGGAAAATACTTTGCTTGGGGCGGTGGACACATGACGCAGTGTGCAACTGATGTTTTGTTGAGTTGTACACTTGAAATCTGTATTGTTTTGTGGACCACTGTCACCCCAATAAATTCAATAAAAGGAAAAAAGTCACCAGCTGAACTAAAATAATCAAGACTATGATTCGTGTTAAAATCTTTCACTTTCCGAGGCTTCCTCCTCGCTCCTCTAAGGGAGAATTCAGTCTCTTCCAGCCCTGCTCCAGCCACCTATGACCTAATCTTGCCCAGAATGCTGGGGTTTGCCACTGAAGGCTGAAGGTGCCCAGGGCCGTCAGCCCCATCTACGACACTATGGACGAGCCTAGGGTATTTCTTCCAAGAAGCAGGTAAACTGATCTCATTTGCACAAGGGCCACTTAACTATGTCTTGCCTGAATAGTCAGGTTTTTTATTCTTCCCTCGAAGATCTCTGTTGTGGGTGTTAATAGTTCTATTTTCTGCTGCTTTGTTTAATATATAGTGTTTCCTTTATTCCTCCTACCTCAATGCCCCACTCATATTTCAGGCTGGGACCTACTCCTAATTTAGAGCTTTCTTTTCCCCTTTTGCCAACTTCGATTATGAATCTACCTTTGCCACCCAGCTTAGTGTATCCCAAGGTTCTCTTTACCAAGCCACAGTCGCAGAGCTCCAGGGAAAAGCAACCTGGTCTCATCTCTCCAGGCAGAGGAGAACAGAAGCTCCATATCCACACATGCTACAGATGGCATTTCCAGTCTACCTAAATCATTATCAGCCAGAAGCAGCGGTCATTGGGACCTGGACATGAGCTGCAAAGTATAGAATTGTGACAACAATTCCAGTGCCATACAGACTTTTCCTGGATGTGGACTTTTTCTGGACTTCTGCTCCTTGTGACAGCTCCTAACAGACTGAACTGGAGTTGGGTTGCATTTTTCAGGGATTTGGCATGGTGTTGGGGCCAACTTGGACTTGGTGAACATGTTAAGGATACTACTTTTTAATGGATTCTTGATGTATTGGCCAAGAGTTTGCTTAAAGGCTTTAATCACTGTAAAAAAAAAAAAAGAATAGAAGACTAGATAAAGAATATGTGGCACATATACACCATGGTATACTATTCAACCATAAAAAATGATGACATTGGATCACTTACAACAAAATGGTGGTATCTTGATAACATTATACAAAGTGAAATAAGTGGATCAGAAAAAAACAAGAACTGCAGGATTCCATACATTGGTGGGACATAAAAACAAGACTAACAGACATGGACAAGAGTGTGGTGGTTACGGAGGGGTGGGGGGAAGGAAGGAGGGAGAGGAGAGGGGAGGGGGAGGGGCACAAAGAAAACTAGATAGAAGGTGACGGAGGACTGTCTGACTTTGGGTGATGGGTATGCAACAGAACTGAATGACAAGATAACCTGAACATGTTTTCTTTGAATATATGTACACTGAATTATTGATGTCACCCCATTAAAATAAAAATTTATTTATAAAAAAAACTTTCACTTTCCAAAATTTTAGACAGCTTTTGATATGTCCTGTTCTTAAAATTTAACAGATCAGTAGCTTTTTGCTCTGACAAAGTAGTATGTGCTGCTTTCTTTTCCTTTGTCATCTCCTACCAGCAGAGTGCCCCTTTATTGGTTCAGCAGTATTTTTTCTTGAACATTTTTATGAATGAGAAGAGTTTAATGTCAACTTACAATAGGTTCTTATGTTATATTCTTAGATATCAAAGATATTGGCCCGTCACTTAAATGAGATTATAAGACTCTTAGGAATTTAGATTGGGGACAAATTCAAGTGAAAATAGAAACAATCCTATTTTATTTCCCATCTCTCTATAAAGAATATCAAGTGATGATAGTGATGATTAAGTTTCTCAACATATGGGAACAGCATCTATGAAACAGTGTTTTGATGTTTATGAAGTGTCAATTTCTAAAACAAATATAGAAACAACAATTATCACAAGCACTTTCCACCACTGCATTGCAGAAGTGTACAGAATTAGTAAAAACAAAGAGAAACAATATACTGCTTAATGGTTGACAGCCACAAACATCTATTCATTAACCATTTGCTGATTCTAGTCAAATATAGCCTTTACGCCAATCTCACACAGCAGGAATACCACAGAGCTACAAGTATCATTTAAATGTCATAACTTCATGTTTTGAATAAAAGGCATTTTTAAATTCTCACACATTTCATTTACTTAAAAAATTATTATTGCAGTGTTGTTGTTTGATGGTAGTAACATGAGTAACATGTGATTCTCAGATTCTCTACACTTTTTTTTCACCTAAAAAAAACAATAAAATTCACGGAAGGCAGTGGAATCATTGCTGTTGTGGGTTCTGAAAAGCCTACTCTGTCATCCTTTCCCCTATGGGTTCCAATGAATTTGAGAAACAGGTAAATGAGGCTAGATGGGGATCAAAATAAACTCTCAAATGTATTTAGCACCCTCTGGTATTGGATATACTATATTAGAGCAGCAGTAGAGTACCCTAACACATGTCTCACTCTTTCCCCAAATCTCGACTTTAGGGCTTATTTGGAGAAGGCTTAATCTGTAGAGCTTTCTTACCCAAACACCTGCATGGAGTTTTAGGGACTATAACACCCCCTGTGGAATGCCAGAGAGAAGGTGTGCACGGTGACTTTACCCATGGGTTACCACGAGCCAATGAATGACTTCTGACCCCATCTGACCCATCAATTATGTCATTATCCTTTACATAGAATAAAACTAGTAAGGGCTACAGAAAATCAGGACAATTTCTCTATAACAGCGGTTCTCAACCTGTGGATCGCGACCCCGGCGGGGGTCGAATGACCAAAACACAGGGGTCGCCTAAAGCCATCAGAAAATACATATTGGGGGTCGCATAAAGCCATCGGAAAATACATATTGGGGGTTGCCTAAAGCCATCGGAAAATATGTAGACAAAAATTATGAAGACAAAATCAGACATCTGTTCTCTTGACTTGATAGAAGTCAAGAGAATGTGTAACTTTCATCACAGGATGTGCAAATTTTATAAAGTATATCACCTCACATATGTATTTGAATATGTCTAGTGAGAATCTTTGTTTATTTAATTGCAGCTGAGATGATCCCCATAGTAAGGCTGGAAGAAGCTGTCTTATAAGATTATTTCATTCATGCATTTACCTGCCACATGCAGGCAGTGTTCAAAGTACTAAGGGACCAAGCAAGGCCTTGTTCTCATAGACTGTCATTCTAAACAATGATTAGAGTCAGTAAATAAAATACAGAAGCAAGATAATTTCATAGACTGGTAAGTATAATGAAAGACACAAAAACCACTCAATGGGATAGTTAGTGAAGATCCCCAACTGAAAACTGGAGAAGGGGAAGATTTTGGACTAAATGGTCAAGAAAAGCCCTCTGAGACCTAAATTAGAAGAAGGAGCCATCCAGACTAGCGCATGTTAAAGGTTATAAGACATAGGCAAAAGCCTAGAAAGGAAAGACTACAGTTCCAGTGTTTACTGAATCCAGCCTATTTTATGCCAAGAAAATTACTCCATAAGATGTTAACACACAGTGAAACAGCTTACTCCTTTGTAAATAACACATGGTAAACCAGTGGGAAATGGCACACAACTAACGATGAATCCCTGCAGTGTTGATCCATGAGGGACAAATGAGTGAACATGTGCCCTCTGTGCCTACTAAATTCCAGGCACTGAAAGTGGTTTTTGATATTTCACTCACTTTGAACAAATACTTCCATTGTTCACTTAGTGAATTTGCATTGAGCTCCCCTGTGTGCCAGGCACTGAACTTGGCATTAGATTCCATTATGAACCTGACCCAGGATTCCCGGCAAGGCACTTTAGGCTCAACCAAGGGAAGCTGACAATTAAACCATTGTGCTATATAGCTGGATCAGTGCATCAAACGAGTAAAGCTCAGCTACAATAGGTACATGTGGAATCGCTCTTAGGCTACTTGGGGAAGAGGGTCAAGAAAAGCTTCCTAGATAAAATGGCATTTAAACAAAGTTTTGCAAGTGTGCAGGAAAGAGCCCGGCGATGTAGCTGACAGAGAATTACAAGTTCTTCTCTGGGTCAGGAACCACTGAAGGTGAAGGAAACTGTCAGGAGATAAGCCTAGAATCAGCAGTGTCAGATCACAGGGAGGCCGTGTGCTGAGCTGAGCAATGCGGACTTCCTGTGGACGCTGGGTGAGAACCGGTAAAGAGCTTTAAGCAAGGGATCAACATGACAGGTCTGTGAATTTTGAAAGAATCTCTCTAGCTTCAAGGTGGAGATTTCAAGGTGGGGAGGATGAAAAGCAGGCTGAACACGAAGAGAACATAATTCATTCAAGCCGTTTGCTATGAAAACTTGAAAACTTTCACTGAGGTGAATTTTCACCCAAATCTCACAGTGCATTGCTATTAATGAGCTTAAACCTTACTTATAAACTTCACTCACATTTTTAATACACAGGTGGTGAATTTAATCACATGAGGCTACATTGTATTACTTACTTCATATATTTTGAAATGTGAATTTTTCACTGAGTCAGCATGGCCAGATCGCTTAGCTCAGAAGAACATGTCAATCCTATGCTCCTCAAAACTGCCATTAGCACGCATGGCCTCAGATTATGCTGGGATGTGAAATTAAATCATGACTCTTTGCAACATTTTCTAATCAGCTACACCATTAACTGTTTTCAAATGGTAATCAACTCGGCGCCAAATGAACAGTGCACATCCAGCTTGCTCCGTGAGTTCTATGAATGCATTTTCCATTACAAGTTATAATTATATTACTTTCAGAAGTCAATTACAGCAACTGAACAAACTAAGAAAAATTCTAAGATTCTTGTGTGACTGCACAATTAAACAATACAAACTGCAAGATTCCACCTCATATTCAGAAATTTAGTTAGGATGTATTCTCTGGGAAATGATATCTTTGGAACCCAATAATTGTTATAAATATTGTTCAGCTTAGGCTTTATAACTTTAAATTATGGACCACTAAGCAAAATGATCAGTTAATACTTAATAGCTTGTCATGTGCCATATTAAATACATTTCTCTAACAGAAAGAAATTCCCTCTCCTTTAATAGGAAGGTTGGTGGCAATGTCTGCACCAAAAAGACATTTATCAGGGAAAGATAACAACTACTTTTATAGCACTTACTATGTACCAGGCCCTGAGCTAAGGAGTTTATGTATTTTGATCATATATTTCATCCTAAATATTTGATGGAAGACTCCACCTTCCTCTTGTCAGAATCCTTTCATTTTGGGTAGGTGATTGTAACTGGGACTACAGTTTTATTTCAATTATCCATTGCTGCAGAACATACCACCCCCAAACTTTAAGAGCTTATAATAATCACCATTTATTAACTTTCATGATTCTGTGGGTTGGCCCCGCAGTGCTGCTCTGTGGTAACAGCTGGGGCTCTGGGTTAGCTGTGAAGTCTACAGTGTCCTCAGACACAGGGCAGGGAGTTGGTATTGGCTGCTGAATAGGAGTTCAGTTGAAAGTATTAATCAGAGGCCTGTACTCTTCTATATGGAGGTGTCTCGACATGGTTGCTTAGACATTCTCACAGCATAGCAACTGGGTTCTAAGAAGAAACATTCTATGAGAGAGTATTCTAAGAATATAAACCCAGCATTCAACACTATTATGGTAGGTAGAATGATGCACCCACCCTCAAAGATATCCCCAAAATCTGTAAATATGTTATCTTACATGGCAGAAGAGATTGGAAGTGATTAAGTCAAATTGTGATGAAAAGATTAGCCTGGATTATCTAGGAGGGACCAATAAATCATAAGAGTCCTTATAAGAGGAAGACAGAGGTAAGAGAGATTTGAATATGGTATACTAATAGCTTTGAAAATGGAGGAAGGAGCCATGATCCAAGGAATGCAGGCCACGTCTAGAAGCTGGACAAGCTGAGGAAACAGATTCTCCCCTACAGCATCCAGAAGGAATGTCTTGCAAACACCTTGATTTTTAGCCCAGTGAGACTTCTGACCTCGAGAACTGTAAGATAAGTTTGTTTTGTTTTAAGCCAGTAAATTTGTGAAATCTATTAAAACAGCAATATGAAATGAATACATTTGTCATTTGTCAAGCTTCTGTTTTTGTCCCATCTATTAACACTGTATGGCTAAAACCCAGTCATTGAACTATATTTATGGAGGCATGGTTCATTGTAACAGTCTACCACCAAAGTAACAATTCAACACAATTACCAGCTCCTTCAAAATATTTCCTGTGATTTAGTTTTCTGTTGCTGCCGTAACAAATTACCACTAACTTAGTAACTTAAATAAATTTATTAACTCACAATTTCTGTAGGACGTACATAGATCTGACATGGGTTTTGTCAAGCTAAAATCAAGGTGTTATCAGGGCTGCACTCCTTACCTGAGGCTCTTGGGAAGAATCTAATTTCAAGCTAATTCATATTGTGGACTGAATTCAGTTCCTTGAGGTTGTGAGACTGATGTCCTTATCTCTGAGGGCTTCTCCTCAGTCTTACCATGTGTGATCCCTTAGAGCTCAGAACAACCAAGAGCACATCAAATCCTTCTCACATTTGCAGTTCTCTGACTTCTCCTTCTGTTGCATCTTCCTCCAGCTGAAGAAAGTTCTCTGCTTTTAAGGGATCCAGTGATTTGATTGGGTCCACCCATGATAATTTCCCTATCTTAATACCTAGAACCTCAATTACCGCTGCAAACACCTTTCGCCATGTGACGAACATTCACTGGTTCTGGGAGGAGGGCATCTTCAGGGGGCCATCATTTTGCCTACCACAGTTCTCCAAAACTGGAACCTTCGGGCCAAGAGAGAATAGAATACAACACCAATCTACTCTGTGCCTTGTTTAGGAATTAAAGCCTCAAAGGCACAATGAATCAGCGCAGATAAGCTCATCATCATTCTGCTGTTCACTGGCTCCAATGGTGTCTCCAGAAGACAATTTATTTGAGATGTTACTCCTCCAAAATTAGTCACAGTTGGGTGTTTCACAATCAGCTCTGCTCCATCACTAAAGGGTACAGCTTTTCAAAAGAGCAGCAAGGCTATTTTTGCAATAAGCCCATAAACTGACTTGTTTAACAATGAAGGAGAACAAGCTGAAAATCAATTGATTCAAATTGCTGTCACGACCTCAGATGGCAAACTGTATACCTACGGTGGTGGCTGGATCTTCACTTCCCTCTTAATTCTCCAGAGGTTTGGAACTTTTTGTTTCTGTTCTAAATCTACTAATGACCTCTTCATTCCCAATGCAATGTAATGAGAGCACTTGGGGTGAGTTATGATTAGCCTATGTTTTAAACATGTGTCTCTTACTTATAAATACATACATAAAGACTAAGATGGGCCTGACCTGTGGTTGCGCAGTGGTTAAGGTGTTGACCTGGAATGCTGAGGTTGCCATTTCAAAACCCTGGGCTTGCCCGGTCAAGGCTGTTAGAGGAGCAACTACTATGAGTTGATGCTTCCTGCTCTCCCCCCACCACCACCTCTCTCTCTCCCCTCTCCCTGATATCAATAAATACAATGTTAAAAAAAAAAAAAGGCTAAGATGGATAGGTAGGCAGAGGCAATAATTTGTCGTGAGGAAGGGGGCATCCCCAAAAGGAGTCACTCACAGATGTTTGTGTATTTTCACAATGTCAGGTTTATAAGAAGATACTTCCTCAATAAGCCAGTAGAGTCACACTCAGTTTACACACAGAGAAGGGGAGCTTTGTGATAGAAGTGAGCTGAACAAACTTCCAGCGTGAAGTCCCGGTCACTGACCATGTCCACAGCTGCAGAGGTGGGCGTCAGTCTCAGAGTAGGCAACTACAGTGGTGACACCCATCAGTGGAGTTGAAAGTCTTGTAGGACTCCAGGCATGAGCTCTGAGTTTTTATAGCCCACAAGGGATGGAGGTCTCACTCATGTTGGTGTCCAGATAGAATCCTTATCCAAGTGTCTAGACTTGTGATTTTGGGTGTTCCAGACCCCTCCTAAGGGTGTTCCCATTACACCCCATTATCTCAGTCTTTTTTTTCCATTATCTCAGTCTTGACATAGCACTTGACATAACTGTCATGGCTGACAGTGACTCCATACTGGATTGTCAAAGTGTCCAAAAAAATCTGCTGTGCTCTTGCTTTATACACAAACATGCAGCCTTTTTTTAAAAAAAGTACAGTGCCTTATGGATTTATTTTAAAGAATTAATTTTTAAAAGATTGTATTAGAGATTCAAGAACAATCAAGAAAACAAAGCCACAAAAGAATTAATCTAAAGAATGTTAAGAAATCCAGTTAATGAGGAGAATTTTATCCCACATTTCTGTTGTTATTTACCTAGAAGAGAAATATATGAATGAGCTGATGGATGGAAAGGACACTTTACATTCACTAAAACCTTCCTATCTGTGATGCAAATTTAAATTCTGTTCCCCCAGGAAAAATTTCAGGGTGCTGCCCCCATCCCTACCACTGACAGAAGGCTTGGGAACTATTAGAACTGCCGAGGGAGGAATTTGGAGCCTTTCAGGAGAACTTTATGCAGTAATAGGGAGAGGGAGCCTACTGGTTAATTCAATAGAAGGGAATTTTGGTTTTTGCTGAAAGTTCTTTGCCTGTTTCACAGCTGAAATTGCAACCAGCTTCTCTTAATGAAAAAGATTCTGCAGTATCCACAGAAGAAGAGCAAAGAAATCACACACTAAACTCCCGCAGCAGAAATGTGCCCCAACATACAAATTCTTTACGGTAAAGGAAGCTGTGCACTGTTTCAATTACTAGATAATCATTTTACACAACAGGCAAATTCCAAAGAAAATACAGCCCATGCATTAAATATGTTCTCAAATTAAGGGTTAGATTTAGGGACAAATCTTATAAGCTAAACAGCTTAAAAGTGAATTTTTAAAATGATCTTTTATTTATTGAAATATTCATAAATTTATTGTAGACTACTATAGACTTCTAGTGTAGTCTGATGTAGAATTCTAATATAATTTTTTTCCATTTATTTATTCATTTTAGAGAGGAGAGAGAGAGTGAGAGAGAGAGAAAAAGTGGGGAGGAGCAGGAAGCATCAACTCCCATATGTGCCTTGACTGGGCAAGCCCAGGGTTTAGAACCGGCGACCTCAGCATCCCAGGTCAACGATTTATCCACTGCGCCACCACAGGTCAGGCTCTAATATAATTTTTAAAATATGGAATGCTTCACAAATTTGTGGGTCATTCTTATGCAACAGCTATGCTAATCTTCAATGTATCATTCCAACTTTAGTATATGAGCTGCCAAAGTGAGCACTAGACTTATAATATTTATAACAATAAATGTACGATAGAAGCATAAGTCCTGATTCATATATTTTAATTTACAAATACATCAATTTGATTAATGAAGTCATTTTTCTGTTCAATCATGTTAAATTACATCCATAGCCGAATCCCTGAAATAAATTATGAGCTCATTCAGGAAACATCCTGTCAAGAGAGTATCTGGCACACAGTAGGCAGTCAATAAATATCAAAAATAATAAACACATATTCTAGCAAAGCATACGTCATATGGAGTTCAACCATGTGTAAACTCTTCAACTGAAATGTTAACAGTCCAGTCAGTACCTCATCCAACATACTTGAGACTTGCTTTCCCCTTTCATTAATTGAAATGCATTCTGGAGAGAAACACTAATTAATGTTAAGCAGCTTACTATGGAAGTAAAGCAGTGCTATGTCCAAGGTACTCAGAGACCATACATATCAAAATGATTTTAGAGGATAACATTCCTTGCTCCCTCAGTTTATGCTCATATTTCATGGCATGTCATAATGTAGAAATAATCATTTATCACAAAGAACCAGGGTGGACAGGACTCAGGTGCATTCTTTCACCTAATTGGAACAACTTTCTGAATTCCCACTCACAGGTATGAAATGGGGAGTTCTATATGAGGCGCTATGTTAGGCATCAGGTATACAAAAGTGAAAAGAGGTATAAGTTCTGTCCTTTATAAATTGTCTAATCTAGTAGACACAAGTTTAAACTCCTACGTGCAATAAAAGTATATTTATCAGTGTTGAGGTAGAAAGAATGAAAACACAAATGAGGAATTGATCAATTCAGAGTTAGGTCTAGAGGAGAAAAGCTGGAAAAGGGTCCCACATCATGCCTGAGCAGATGAGTTCCCTGCGGCAAAAGGGACCCGAATGTGACCATCTTCCAGCGAGAACTGTAGGAAATGTTAAGGAAAATTAAATGCAAGAAAAGAAAACCCCAGGACATCTTGACAAAGACTCATAATCAAAGCACATGTTACAAGAGGCCATTCCTTAACCACCTGGCTGACTTCTAGATACAGCAATATAACTTCCCACTGGGGGCCACAAATGGGCACACCCATACACATATACACACCAGAATGGTAAAATCCCAAATTTTTCTTTTTTAGAGAGAGAGAGAGAGAGAGAGAGAGAGAGAGACAGAAAGGAGAGAGATGAGAAGCATCAATTCATAATTGCTTCACTTGTTGTTTATTGATTGCTTGTCATACATGGGCCTTGACATGGGGTGAGGAGGATCCCTTGCTCAAGCCAGTGACCTTGGGTTCAAGTCAGTGACCTTGGGATCATGTCAATGATACTGCACTTAAATCAGTGACCCTGCACTCAAACTGGCAAGACTGCCCTCTAGTTGGCGACCCCCAGGTTTCCAACCAGGGCTTTGTACCAGGGCCCTCAATGTCCTGGGTCAATGCTCTATCCACTGTTCCACCACCAGTCATATGTTAGAAGCTCTGCGAAAAATCTGGTTGGTAAACAGGATGGCCTATTAAACATGTCAAATACATGTTATATTCCCGTTCTCTCTTCTCCATAGTGCCCAATGTAATGAAGGGCTGACTAGCTTGTCTGTTCTCTATTTGTGCTTGCAGGAAGAAGTACAGAGACTCCTACTGGTGCCAAATAAGGCATTTTATCTGCTTCACATAAATCACCATATGGAGCAGGTGTTACCTGAGGCCTGTCTGGGTGAAGTCCAAGTGATTGTGAGACCTTATGTCCAATTTATCCAGGGTTCTGATTTACCAGGTAATATTCTCAAGGTGCTGCCACAGACACCACGCCTCCTAGTAGAACCAGGCACAGGAGCCCTCACTTGTGTACAGTAAACAGAGGGGAGCCTTTGACCTCAAAGGGAGGTCACAGTTCTGTTGCTCACACTCCCTTCCAGATCCATAAAACTCCTATTGGTTGCAAGAGTATTTATTTGGATAATTGAGGGACAAAGCAGTTGTCTGCTTTAAGAAAAGCAAAGAAAGAGCTCCATAATTGATGGTAAGTTTTATTTGACTACTGGGTGAGTGATTTAATTTTGCATATGTTCTTATAAATGTAACTGGCAGTGTTTTATGTGAGGATTGTCTTGTAAACTAAATGTGCTGGCAGAGAAAAATTAGTTTGTGGCACCCGAGACATTAGGGAAATTGGCGGCCATGGAAAACACCTGTAATGCTTCCCCTCCCCATCCCCCCCCCCCCGCCGGCCTCCCAGGCTAACCACTAGAACAAGAATCCCCTTGCTTAAACACTCTCTTCTCAAGTGGTTAGCTCTCTGCTGACCATAACATTCTGGTAGATTTCAACATCAAGAAGAGGTTGGAAATAACAGCAACACTTACCCTATTTTGTTGAAGAAAAATATCTGGCTCAGTCATCAGTCTTTCATGTCTCATGAACTCCCCATCAACAGCAAATTAAAGAAAAACAAATTAAATAGAGTCATTCTCAGGGCGGCGGTGCACACAGGGGTTCAAATGCCTTATTTTCAAGTGGCCAAGACCTTCTCATTAAAGTGTGTTTATGGGAACTTTAGAGCCTTGTGTTTTTACCTCACCCCTCCTTGGGTTGGGAAATCGCACAGTGCAGACAAGTTGCTGCTATTATATTATGATGCAAGTTGGAATCGTTGTTAAGTTGACTCAAGACAGCCTCTTTGTTTTGTGGTCAGTCCTGGACACTGGGGTACCCTAATATAACTATCAAAGAGTTATGACAGGGCCTTACAGCTGCAGCCACCATTTATGTAGGACCTACCAGATAATGACATTGCGGTGGGCACATGACCTCTAATCCCTTTCCCACACTGCTGAATTTTTACAGGATATAGATTCTCATCCCTCTCTGTAGATACGGAAACTGAACCTCAGAGAAGTTAGAAAGTGGCAAAAATAATAGGCAAAAATTAATCTGACTTGAAGGTCAACCTATTTTCTCTATATGCATAGCCACTGACTTTACACTCTACTAGGGTTGCAGCCAGCTATGCAACCTCATTTTCTCAGAAACCCTGCTTTTCTGGGTGGTTAATACTCTTGAGAGAGAAATGCTATACTTAGGACTTCCCAGCTAGAAGAAGAGATAGTAAATTACCCACTTTGCTGAGCTAGGACCAGAGAGCCTGGCATTTCCCTCAGAGAGCAAGAGAGTAGGAAAAAGGTTTGTAGCACACAATAAAAACAAAATTTCTCTCAGCCACCCTTTAGAAAAATCTGGTGTGCATTATTCATTTATTTATTCATTCAACAAACATTTACTAAGGGACTCCTCCATGCTAGGCATTGTATTACTTGCTGGACTTAAAATAATTAGTAAGAAATGGTGCCTGCTCTCAAAACACCATATTAGGGAGGCAGGCAAAAAAAAGAGCTATTTCTATGCAGGGGCAAAAGCCACTATTGGAACAAGTATGAAGTATTGGATGCAGAGCAGGGACAACCACTTGCGATGAATATTTAGAACAACTTCCAGTAGAAAAATAGCCCCCGAGCAGACTCCTAAAGAGCAAACGAGAGTGAGCCTGGCCACTGAAGGCCGGCAGTTGGGGGTTTCCCAGGCAGAAAGAACAGGATGCACACAGACCTAGATGTAAATGAGAACTTGCTTGATCCAAAGCTTGCAAGACCTCCTGTGTCACTAGAACAAGTAAAAGGGAGAAAACAAGGACACTGGAAAATTAAAAACAGAACAATCATGAGCATCCTGGTTATAAATGTAATATCTTTATCCTGGAGGGAATGGGTTCCTTCAACAGAGAGTTTAAATTTGGTCTCTGCTATCCGAGGCTCAGGGAGCTGAAACACTACCTTGTAAGGTCCCCAGGTGCTCCACACTCAGCCCTAAGGAACGATGGTGGTGTTTCCTCTTGGCAATGATGTGCTTCTCTGTCAGTCTCATCAATACTCACAAAGGAACTGAGGAAACCAATGCAGGGGAAGGCTGGTGCCAAAGAGGGTTTCATCCATTGGTCCATGCATTTGTAAAATCCTTCATTTAACACACGCAGTATGGCAATCATGGTTTAAAGCAGGGTTTGGCAGTTGACATCTTAAGTCAAGTGTGACCCACCACCTGTTTCTGTAAATAAAGTTTTATTGGAACACAGTTGTGTGTGTTCATTATGTGTGGCCAATGACTGCTTTCACACTCCAAGAGCAGAGATGAGTTGTTGTAACAGAGGCACAAAACTGAAAATATTTACTATCTGACTTTTTACATAAAAATCTTGCTAACCTCTGCTCAGTGGGTTTAAATACTGATTGTCACTTGGGCTCTGAATCTCAGTTTCCTCTTCTTTAAAGCAGAGGTGATGATAATGGTGCTACTTAATAGATTTGCTGTAAGGATTAAATAAATTTTTATGTATAAGGTACCCAGCACAAAGTAAGCACTGAATAAATATTAGTTGCTGTTATTATTTATTCTTTCACTAATATGGCAGCAGTGGTCAGGAGATTGAGACAAGAACAATACTGGGCTTTGTATCTAGTCTCTATGGCTGCTGGGCTATTTGAGATGCCTGTCTTGTGGGCACATAAGCAGTAGATTATCCAGATGTGATATACACCTGGTAGTCAATCTCATATGATATATTTAAAGCCACAGACCTGGATAGAATCACTGGAAAAATGTTATGTTAAAAGTAGAGGAGGCATGACACAGAAGGTACAGTGGATAGAGCATAGACCTGGGACAGTGAGGACCCAAGGTCTCCAGTTTGAGCACAGGCTCACCAGCTTGAGTGTAGGGATCATCAACATAATCCCATGGTTGCTGGCTGGAAGCTCAAGGTTGCTGGCTTGAGCAAGGGGCTGCTGGCTTGCCTAGAGTCTCCCCTCCCCCAACAGGGCAGATATGAGAAGCAATCAATGAACAACTAAAGTGACGCAACTATGAGTTGATGCTTCTCATTTCTCTCCCTTCCTGTCTGTCTCTCTCTCTTGCTTGCTCAAAAAAGTGGAAAGAAAAAAAAAAGAAAGAAATAAAGAAAAGAGAAGATAAAAGAAAAGAAAAAAGAGAAGAAAAGAAAAAAGAAAAGTAAAGAAGGACCAGACAGCAAATCTATGGAGGTTTGTGGTCATAAATTTAGTTAGACTAGGTAAACATGTTGCACTTTTTTTCCATCTACATTCAGTTATGTTGAGTATGAGGTGGAATAGGAAGAAAGCTGAAGTTACTGAGGGTTGGAACTTTTCCAGGCAAAAACAGTAGGAGGAATGAGGCAAGGGAGCTGATTGTGTGCACATGGAAATTATTTAACAACAGACTGTGAAATCTTAACTAGGTAAAGATGGATGTTGGCCAGTGAGCTGTAGTCAGGTCAATGGACAGGGTTTTCTAATGTAGTAGAGACACTAGAGTAAATGAACTGGAGAATTAAGAAAAATATCAAAGCACTGCATCCTTGACATTGGATGAAATATTGGAGAATACAGAAATAGTGATGGTGAGAAATTTAGTAAACTAATGGCGAAAATTTTAATGACTAGAAGAAGTGCTAGAGAGGGAAGTAGATTATTATTTTTTAAAAAGTAGAGCCCAAAGTTGTATGGCTTAATTTGATGTGCTTCAAAGGGCCAGGGAGATTAGAGAAAAAGTAGAAGTAATACTACGACAAGAGCCTTGAAGAAAAAGGTAGGCATCTACCCTAAATAACTTCAGTCACAGATAAGCAACCAAGAGGAAGAAATGCTTAACAGTAGAGGCTCAATGGAAATAACGTAAAGAGAATACAATTCTAAAGTATCACTAGCTGGTGTAAAAAATAGGAACAAACCCAAACCTTCATAGCTTAACATAATAAAAGTTTATTTCTTGCTCTTGCTTGATAAACTCAATAGAAGTTTATCTCTAAAAAGAAACAAGATTTTTTTCCATGGCTTGTTCACAGACTCAGATTGATGCGGCTCTTCCATCTTCAATGCATGGTTTCTAAGGTGGTCTGAGTATCACCGTCAAGACAGCAAGAGACAGGAAGAGCATTGTGGGCCAGGCCTGGAAGTGGTTGGCATCGGTTTCCCCCATTTAGTTCAGATAAATAGATAGATTAGATAGATAGATAGATAGATAGATAGATAGATGATAGATAGATTCAGGGTGGGGAAAAGGTAGGTTTACAGTGGTAGTATATGAAACAGAGTTTATTCTTGTATTATTATTTCTTAATTATTTCTTATTATTTTACCTACAAACATCTGTAAATCTGCCTTTGCCTAACCATGTATATGTATATTTTTATTACATATATAAAAAATTTGAATATATAAAACTGTATATATTATTATATAATAATTTGGTGAGAAATGATCATAGGGCAGTATGACAGAGAGAACAAATAATTTTGTATTTTGTGCCTAGAGATAAAGGGAAATAAACCTAGTGACTTGCAGTAGAAGTCAGGGAATAGCCTAACCAACATACTTGGGTAGAACTTTATCAGAAAAAGATAAAGTTAACTTTATCACAATACATTAAAAAATATTATGAACTTAGAAAAATTTGATTTAAAAATCTAGTTCTCTCTGTCATACTGCCCTATGACCTTGAGCAAGTCTTATAAATTTATTAATCCTTACTTATAAAATTGGGATAAAGTTCTGCCTCAAAGGTACTTACAAATATTAAAACGAGATACTGTGTATTAAAAATGTCTTATAAACTCTGAAGCACTGCATAAATGTAAGCTCTTATTATTACTACTGAGGACATAATTGATATCTTCCCTATTCTTGCTCCTTTAAATTAACTACCCATCCCTGGGAAAACAGGAATTACAATTCTGTAAAAAGCTGCTTCATATACTGACATTCCCAATCCAAAATATCTGCATATCATACATGCATTTTATTTGTTCATCCAAATCCTGGTTCTGGGCAACCTCAGTCTCCCAGTTCCCCATTTTGGTAACATACTTAACTCTCATTTTCTGCCTATCTCATAATATTGAGGCCCACATTCCAGGTTTCCATCTTGCTTTTGCCCTCTGACACACCTACTGGACACATCTACTTTTGTTCATTCTGATGCCTTTACAGAGACTGACTCGAGTGCTCTGCCCCGATTTTTGTTCACTACCATTGTGCCTTTGAAGGATATTTGCACACACTTTTCCAGGTTGTATACTTTGATAACCACAGAGGCCATCATTCATATAGTTGGCCAAGTTATTATTGATCAAGAGCTTTGCTCTATAAAGACCATCTACCGTCAGATAGAAGTTATGTGTCTTGAGAAAGAGATCCCTTTTCCTACTTCACACTAAGATTCCCTCTGGAGTTGTGGTGGTCCTTCATGTGAGGTCTGCTCCTGCCTCAACATGAAAGAGACTCGCATGACCTGTTCAGTAAGATTAAGCACAAACCTAAAGAAAATACCACACCTAAAACAACCAGTACTGTGTCAGAGCCTTGTCTCTTACACACCACAGATAAAAAACATTTACCAATGCCTAGTGAGATGGAAATGTTGATTAAAAGAGCAACACAATGGTAAAACACACTTTGAAATTTCTTTTACATGAGCCTGCATTCATTATTACATTATTACATAAACATGTATAGGTTTTTCCCACTCTAATGCTTTCTTTTTTAAAAAACATTTGCATAATTTTTAAACTAGTATTACCCCAATAAATTCAATTAAAAATAAATAAAAATTAAAACAAAAATTATAAAAAACAAAACAAAACACCAACTTTGTGTCCAAAGCCAAATCAAAATACTCCATCCTATTCCAGTTAAAGTAAAAACAAATAAGCTCAAGTGTCCATCCTTTTGGGCCAGAGACGGGTGCTGCTTCGTCTTCTGGACCACAGCTTACACTGATGAGTCTCACATAACTGATGCACAAAGATTCTCCCTGAGTTGAGAACTGCAGGTGAAGTCAGATACACACATACATGGGGTCCTTGGGTTACAACACAGTTCCGTTTCTACAACAGTGACGTAACCTGACTTTCGGTGTAAGTCGAAACACACCTAACGTAAGTCACTTACCTATCCTAACACAGTTGTAAAAGCATAATCTAGAACATAAAAACACAATTAAGCTACAGAAAAAGAAAAAGGACATAAATATACTGTATTGTGACAGAAAAAATGACCAAAAAATGAGTGTAAAAAATAAATTCCTTACCATTATTCCTGTGGCTTGCACACTGGAAGGAGCATTGCAGGGTGGGAGAGAGTGACCTATTGGGAGGAGGAAGCTGGAGAGGCAGGTGGACCTGCAGAAGGTGCTGGAGATACTGGGTCAGGTGAATCAGGGTTGCCTAAGGAACATGCAGGAGATGCTGAAGATGATTCTACCGGTACTACAGGTGTTTCATCTCCAGAAGCGGCTGATGTAAAGGGTACAGGATCTGTTGCAGGCCTCTCTGCCTTCTTAAAGAATTGTTCCAGCCCTGGCCAGTTGGCTCAGTGGTAGAGCATCCGCCTGGCGTGCAGAGGTCCCGGGTTTGATTCCCGGCCAGGGCACACAGGAGAAGCGCCCATCTGCTTCTCCACCCCTCCCCTTCTCCTTCCTCTCTGTCTCTCTCTTCCCCTCCAGCAGCCAAGGCTCCATTGGAGCAAAAGATGGCCGGGGCGCTGGGGATGGCTCCTTGGCCACTGCCCCAGGCGCTAGAGTGGCTCTGGTCGCAACAGAGCGACGCCCCAGAGGGGCAGAGCGTCGCCCCCTGGTGGGCAGAGCGTCGCCCCCTGGTGGGAGTGCCGGGTGGATCCCAGTCGGGCGCATGCGAGAGTCTGACTGTCTCTCCCCGTTTCCAGCTTCAGAAAAATACAAAAAAAAAAAAAAAAAAAGAATTGTTCCAGGCTAGTCAGGAAGACAACAACTCCCTCACATGTCACGTTACTGCGTATTC
The DNA here is from genome assembly GCF_036850765.1 of Saccopteryx bilineata. Classification (NCBI taxonomy): domain Eukaryota; kingdom Metazoa; phylum Chordata; class Mammalia; order Chiroptera; family Emballonuridae; genus Saccopteryx; species Saccopteryx bilineata. The sequence continues at coordinate 111,222,921 of NC_089491.1, forward strand.
TTCCACCGCGCACAACCCAACTCATTCGCCCATGTAGTCCGCAGTCCCTACCTATGATGCTAACGGCTAAGCCAAAACACTCATGTCTCAATTTTTTTAAGGTTTTATGGGAGTGAGCGTTGTAAACTTGAAACATCATATGCTGAGGCTGTAGTAACCCGAGGACCCCCTGAATAGCAGCCAAAACACATAACCTAAGAAGAAGAAATTGCCCCTAAGGAAAATAAATAAGGAACAGGATGTCTGGGCTTTTCCCACCTCAGTAACTAAGGAAACTACCCTTTCACACTATACTCGTCCACTTACTTAGGGAGCCACTTTCATCTCTGCCTAAAGGCATAGTTCAAAATCTACATTCTTCTTAAAACGACAAGTACTGTATGATCCCACTTATTAGAGGGATCAAAAGTAGTCAAATTCATAGAAACAGAAAGTAGAAGGGTGGCTAGCAGGGAGTGGGGGGAGGGGAAAGCAGGAGTACTTTAATAGGCATGAGTTTCTGTTTTGCAAGTCAAAAGCGTCCGAGAGATCTGCTGCCTAATAGAGTGAATACACTTAAAAATGCTGACTGTAAACTTCAAAATCATTACGATGGTAATTTTTTTTATGTTTACCACAATTTAAAAAATAAATTTTCAAAAATTTTATATTTTCCTGAAATCCTATTTGAGCCATCCCTGCCTGAAGTGACACTAGTATGCTTTTCCCCAAAATTGTCTGTCTTATT